>NC_135898.1:21779280-22036776 GCF_964194155.1 Cetorhinus maximus | reverse complement strand
TGCCCATTTGACCATCCCATCTATATCTTCCTGTAGCCCAAGATACTCAACCTCACTGTTAACCACCCGGCCAATCTTTGTTTCATCCGCAAACTTACTAATCCTACCCCCCACATAGTCATCTATGTCGTTTATATAAATGAGGAATATTAGGGGACCCAGCACAGATCCCTGTGGTATGCCACTGGACACTGGCTTTCAGTCACTAAAGCATCCTTCTGTCATCACCCTCTGTCTCCTACAACTAAGCCAATTTTGAATCCACCTTATCAAATTACGCTGTATCCCATGTGCTTTTGCCTTCTTTATAAGTTTCCCATGTGGGACCTTGTCAAAGGCTTTGCTGAAATCCATTTAAACTACATCAACTGCACTACCCTCATCTACACATCTGGTCACCTCCTCAAAAAATTCAATCAAATTTGTTAGGCATGACCTCCCTCTGAAAAGCCATGCCAAGTATCCCAGAACAAACCTTGGCTCTCCAAGTGGAGATAGATTCTCTCCTTCAGAATTTTCTCCAGTTGTTTCCCTACCATTGACGTGAGACTCGTCACAATGACATTTGTCTGCCTGATGCTGCTGGTCAAGCCAAACTCTTCACTGGCATGAGAGAGTCAGTCCATTAGCTGCTGAAGTATGAAAGGCGTCATCATAGAGCCATTGCAGTCCAGTGGCAGGCCATTCAGCCCATCAAGTCCATGCCAGCTCTCCATAGAGCAATCCAGTCAGTCCCATTTCCCTGCTCTATCCCCGTTTCCCTGAGAGTTTATTTCCCTCGAGTGCCCATCCAATTCCCTTTTGAAATCATTCATCATCTCAGCTTCCACCACCCTCGTGGGCAGCGAGTTCCAGCTCATTCCCACTCACTATCTAAAAAAAAGTTCTTCCTCACATCTCTCCCCCGTATCTTTTGTCCAAAACCTTAAATCTGTGTTCCCCTAGTCCTTGCACCATCAGCCAATGGGAACAGCTTTTCTTTGTCTACCTTATCCAAACCTGTCAGAATCTCGTCCACCTCTATCAAATCTCCCTTCAATCTCCTTTGCTCCAAGGAGAACAACCCCAGCTTCTCCGACCTAACCGTGAAGCTAAAACCCCTCATCCCGGAACCATTCTGGTAAATCTCCTCCGCACCCTCTCAAGGACTCTCACATCCTTACTAAAGTGTGGTGACCAGAATTGGACACAATAACCAGAACTTTATAAAGGTTCAGCATAACTTTCCTACTTTTGTGCTCAATGCCTCTATTTACTGAGCCCAAGATCCCATATCCTTTTGGTAACCACTCTCTCAATGTGTCCTGTCACCTTCAAAGATGTGCGGTCATCATAGAGAGATTCTCCGATGAGGACTTGGTGCACCTCTGCCTCAGATCTCAGACATTGTTCACATTCATTCACCTCTCCCCACCTCATTGCATCACTAAGGACCTCGAAGACAGCCATGTGCCAGCTCTCTGCCCTTGCTTTTGTATAACTGGGGGTTGTGCTGTATAGCAACGGACTGTCCTGTTTTGCCTCCCCCCCCCGCCCTCCCCCGAGTCTTAGTGTTTATCTCAAACTATTTCCCTGTCGACCTCACCAAGCTTAAGGCCGGTAGGACCAGTTCTGCTTTGTATCTTTGGAATTGCTTGATCTTACCAAGACATGAACCAACAGTCTCAGGAATTGAGACTGCTTACCGTGCCCAGAATGACGGGATGCTGAAACCAGTGTGGCTTCAGGAATCCTGGCAGAGCCCGCAGACAGTTGCTTAACAGAAACATAGGATCTGCGAGACACATGGAGGCCACTTGGCCCCTCATGTCTGTGCTGGCCAACGAGGAGTTAGTGAACCAGGCTGACTCTCAGCCCCTCTATAGCTCCTACCGTCGTTTGCTGTATGCCCTTCAGCAGCGAATCAGAACAAAACACAGGACTGAAGCTCTGTGGAGCTCGGAGACCAGACTCGGTGATTTGACCGATCTAGTTGTTCACGCTGAAAGTTGGAGTACTTGGGGTACATCTCATTGAGTGGTTACAGCGCAGAAGGAGGCTTCACAGACTTGCAGCGATTAAATCAAAAACTGCGACAAAAGTGGTAATTTAAAAGTGTGCTCTCAGTAAGAGAGAGAGAGAGGGTGGGAGCAACTTCTGTGGGGTTTTTTTCTTGTGAGGAATTGCGTCGGAGTTTTCCCTGCCCCAAGGAACTTGCTGCTTGGTTTGGGAAAGTAGTCTCGCCTTTGGGGCTCCTGGCTGGAGGATTGGGTACCATTGCTTGGTGAATGTTCTGCCTTTGCTGTACCTGTAGCTCTGACACTGAGCGCTGGCATTGCCTCAGCTAACAGCATGTAAACTTTGTTTGCCTTGGGTTCGCTGAACTTTTCTTATTTATCGATTATGATCTGCACTTGTTAAACATTTCATGGATTAAGTGCAAGAAGCCCCTGACTGACTGAAGCAAATATTAGTCTTTTCAAAAACAAAATATGTTCACTTCTTTTGTATGAGTCCCAGTACTTCATGATCACTACACATCCAGCACACAAACTATCAAACTCTCCCTGACATCGATGTAGGTTGAATAACAATTGCTATCGAGCATACGAATTAGGAGCAGGAGTAGGCCATTCTGCCCCTTGAGCTTGCTCCACCATTTGATAAGACCATGGCTGATCTGATAGTGGCCTCTACTTTCCTGTCTACCCTCTATACTCTTTGCCTCCCTTGTCAGTCAAAAAACTCAGCCTTAAAAATATTCAATGACCCTGCCTCCCAGAGGAAGAAAATTCCTCAGGCTGAAGACCATCTGAGAGGAAAAATTCTCCTCATCCCCCTCTTAAATGGGAGAGCCCTTTATTTTTAAACCTTGTCCCCTAGTTTAGACTCTCCCACGAGGGGAAACATCCTGTCGGCATTGACCCTGTCAAGCCCTCTCAGGATCTTACTTGTTTCAATAAGATCACCTCTCTTTCTTCTAAACTCCAGTGGATACAGTTCCAACCTGCTCAACCTTTCCTTGCAGGATAACATCTTTATTGTAGGTATCAGTTGAGTGAACCTTCTCTGAGTTGCTTCCAATGCAATTATGTCCTTCCTTAAATAAGGAGACCAAAACTACACATAGTACTCCAGATGTGGTCTCACCAATGCCCTGTACAGCTGTAGCAAAACATCCCTACTTTTATATTCCATTCCCTCTGTTTGCAATAAAGGCCAACATTCCATTTGCTTTCCTAATCACTTGCTGCATCTGCATACTAACTTCTTGTGATTCATGTGCCAGGACGCCCAGACCCCTCTGTACCACAGAGTTCAGCAATCTCTCTCCATCTAAATAAAAATTGCATTTGTACACTGACTTTAAACATCCTGAGACATCCCAAGAGGGCACAGACGAGTGTAAGAATGTGACACCGAGCCTTATTGAGGATTTTAAGGAGCGTCTAAGGGCAGCACCGTCTTGAGACATTGTCATTACCTGGTGCCTGAGAACAGCATTATTTGCTCAAACATTTTTTTTGGCAGTATCTGTTGTTTTGAAAAAAGCAACCTTTAATTTTTTCCGTCAAATTGTATATTCCATTCTTTCGCTCCAAACCGGGCTATTTTCGGATCATCGGCGCTTGAGGGCCTGAGTGCTACTGTTCATTTTAATCGCCTATTTTGCTACTAAACTTGTATAAATGACAAGTGGTAAAATAACAACAGAACCCAAAGAACGATTTTTAATCCAACAAAATGGGTTGATAGGATGTGGAATAAATATCAGCGGATTGCGCAGAACAAGGACCATGGATTCCTCCCATCTGCTGGCAACTGTCTTAGGTTATAATAGTCTCTTCACAACCTTGGTGTCCCATTTGACTCCACAGTGAGCTTCTAAACTCGTACTCGTGTCCTCACGAGGACTGCCTATTTCCACCTCCGTAATCTCACCCGACTTCACCCCACTCAGCTCATCTGCTGCTGAAATCCTCATTCCTGCCTTCGTTACCTCTAGACTTGACGATTGCGACACACTCCTGGCTGGTTTCCCACGTTCTACCCTCCGTGAACTTGAGCACATCCAAAACTCTGCTGCCCGTGTCTTAACTCACATGGTGTCCTGTTCCGCTGTCACCCCCTGTGCTCGCTGACCTACACTGGCTCCCAGTCAAGCAACATCTTGATTTTAAAATTCTCGTCCTTGTTTCCAAATCCCTCCACGGACTCGCTCCTCCCTATCTCTGTAATCCAGCCCTCACAACCCTCCGAGATCTCGGCACTCCTCTAATTCTGTCCTCGTGAGCGTCCCCGATTTTAATCGCTTCACCATTGGCGGCTGCCTGGACCCCAGCTCTGGAATTTCCTCCCTACACCTCTCCCACCCTCTCTACCTCACTTTCCTCCTTAAAACCTACTCTTCTTCCTATTTGTTCATGGGATGTGGGTGTTGCTGGCTAGACCAACAAGCCCATCCCTAATTGCCCTTGTTCAGAGGGCATTTAAGAGTCAACCACATTGCTGTAGGCCAGACCAGTAAGGACAGCAGATTTCCTTCCCTAAAGGAACCAGATGGGTTTTTACAACAATCAGCAATGGTTTCATTAGACTTTTAATTCCAGATTTTTGTTGGATTCAAATTTCAGGGATTCGAACCTGAGTCCCCAGAGTATTACCCTGGGTCTCTGGAATTCTAGTCCAGTGATCATACCACTATACCATTCCGTCTGTGACCAAACTTTTGGTCACCTGACCTAATATCTCCTTACGTGGCTTGGGGTCATACTTAGTTTTATAATGTTCCTGTGAAGCACCTTGGGGAGTTTCATTACATTAAAGGAGCTATGTAAACATAATTGCTGTTGAAGTTGCTGCTTGAATCTACCAGTAGAAACATTAAAATAATCCCAAAAGCAATCTATACACTCATCATATTATTTATCCCTTGATGGCGGTTCAATAGCTCATATATTCCTTGTCACAGAAACCACTAGGAGTTTAATCTCCCCATAACCTTTAGTTTTATTCCCAGACAGGTAGCTGCTTTCTGAAGGTGACACTTAAGACAGCCTAAGCTGTTTTCCAAGGGAGCCTGTACCTTCTAACCTGTTGTCATACTTTTTATTTCAAACCGAGATCTCTAATTTCATTTCGGTTCCCTGCCTGGCAAAATGACAAGCTCATTCCCTCTCTTTGCCTGTCCCCTTAGAACCCCCAGGGATAGAATCACCCTCTTCATTCCTCTAATCCATCATCCACACTTTCGAAAGCGATTTTTCCCAGCTCCCACAGAACACGATTAATGCCTCTTCACTTGTAACCCATACCGCGAGGAAACAATTTGACTGCAACTCAGTCGTCACAACTTGTTCCTTTGCTTGTTCCTTTTGGAGATTATCATCAGCTGTCTTGGAATTTGACCCAGTGACAGTGAAGGAACGGCAATATATTTCCAAGTCGGGATGGTGAGTGGCTTGGAGGGGAATTTCCAGGTGATGGTGTCCCCATGTATCTGCTGCTCTTGTCCTTCTAGATGGCAGAGGGTGTGGGTTTGGAAAATGCTGTTGAGGGAGCCTTGGTGAGTTTCTGCAGTGCCTCTTGTAGATGGTACACACTGCTGCCACTGTGCATCGGTGGTGGAGGGAGTGAATATTGAAGGTGGTGGATGGGGTGCCAATCAAACGGGCTGCTTTGTTCTGGATAATGTCAAGCTTCTTGAGTGTCGTTGGAGCTGCACTCATCCAGGCAAGTGGGGTGTATTCCATCACACTCCTGACTTGTGCCTTGTAGATGGTGGAAAGGCTTTGGGAGTCAACATGTGGGTTACTCTCCACAGGATTCCTAGCCTCTGTAACTGGACCTGCTCTTGTAGCATTTATATGGCTGGTCCAGATCACCCCCAGAATATTGATGGTGGGGGATTCAGTGGTGGTAATGCCATTGAATGTCAAGGGATGTGGGCTTTAGAGTCACATCGAGGCAGCAACCAGCCAGAGAAACCTTGTCCAGCAGAACACAGGAGCCAGAGCTGTGCAAATGTGCCCTGAGCACTTGATAGTTGTAACCCAGATTAGATTGATGATAAGAGATCACCCTGGGGGTGGATGCTGGGGATGTCAAGCATTCCTCAACAGTGTGGCGAACACCTCCAGAGCTACACCTGGTGCTTTCATCTCAAACCTGCTCCGCTAGCATTCCTGTGTTGTTCCATTCATCGAGGGGCTTCCATTCACATGCCCTTTCATTTCCTTAATTCCTCCAATACTGCTTTCCAATGCTTAGGGCACCCCATATTCATTGCATGCATACAAAGACAATTTGCATTTACCCAGTTTTTTTGATCCATTGACGGGATGTGGGCGTTGCTGGCTGGGCCAACATTTATTGCCCTTCCCTAATTGCCCTTGAGAAGACCATAAGACATAGGAGCAGAAATTAGGCCATTTGGCCCATCGAGTCTGCTCCGCCATTCAATCATGGCTGATAAGTTTCTCAACCCCATTTTCCTGCCTTCTCCCAGTAACCTTTGATCCCCTTACCAATCAAGAACCTATCTATCTCAGTCTTAAATACACTCAATGACCTGGCCTCCACAGTCTTCTGTGGCAATGAATTCCATAGATTCACCACTCTCTGGCTAAAGAAGTTTCTCCTCATCTCTGTTCTAAAAGGTCTTCCCTTTACTCTGAGGCTGTGCCCTCGGGTCCTAGTCTCTCCTACTAATGGAAACATCTTCCCCACGTCCACTCTATCCAGGCCTTTCAGTATTCTGTAAGTTTCAATCAGATCCCCCCTCATCCTCCTAAACTCCATCGAGTATAGACCCAGAGTCCTCAAATGTTCCTCATATGTTAAGCCTTTCATTCCTGAGATCGTTCTTGTGAACCTCCTCTGGACCCTCTCCAGGGCCAGCACATCCTTCCTGAGATACAGGGCCCAAAATTGCTCACAATATTCTAAATGTGGTCTGACCAGAGCCTTATAAAGCCTCAGCAGCACATCCCTGCTTTTATATTCTAGTCCTCTCAAAATAAATGCCAACATTGCATTTGCCTTCCTAACTACAGACTCAACCTGCAAGTTAACCTTAAGAGAATCCTGGACTAGGACTCCCAAGTCCCTTTGCACTCCAGATTTCTGAATTCTCTCCCCATTTAGAAAATAGTCTATGCCTCTATTCTTCCTACCAAAGTGTATGACCTCACACTTGCCCACGTTGTATTCCATCTGCCACTCTTTGCCCATTCTCCTAACCTGTCCAAATCCTTCTGCAGCCTCCCCGCCTCTTCAATACTACCTGTCCCTCCACCTATCTTTGTATCATTTGCAAACTTAGCCAGGATGCCTCAGTTCCTTCATCTAGATCATTAATGTATAATGTGAAAAGTTGTGGTCCCAACACTGACCCTTGCGGAACTCCACTAGTCACCGGCCGCCATCCTGAGAAGGACCCCCTTATCCCCACTCTCTGCCTCCTGCCAGACAGCCAATCTTCTATCCATGCTTGTACCTTGCCTCTAACACCATGGGCTCTTATCTTACTGAGCAGCCTCCTGTGCGGCACCTTGTCAAAGGCCTTCTGGAGGTCCAAGCAGATAACATCCATTGGCTCTTCTTTGTCTAACCTACTCGTTACCTCCTCAAAGAATTCTAACAGATTTGTCAGACATGACCTCCCCTTGATGAAACCATGCTGACTTTGCTCTATTTTACCATGCACTTCCAAGTATTCTGAAATCTCATCCTTAATAATGGACTCTAAAATCTTACCAACGACCGAGGTCAGGCTAATCGGCCTGTAATTTCCTGTCTTTTGCCTCACTCCCTTCTTAAACAGGGGGATTACATTAGCGATTTTCCAGTCCTCTGGGACCCTCCCTGACTCGAGTGATTCCTGAAAGATCACCACTAACGCCTCCACTATCTCTTCAGCTATCTCCTTCAGAACTCTGGGGTGTAATCCATCTGGTCCAGGTGATTTATCCACCTTCAGACCTTTCAAGAAGGTGGTGGTGAGCTGCCTTCTTGAACTGCTGCAGTCCATGTGGTGTAGGGAGGGAGTTCCAGGATTTTGACCCAGCGACAGTGAAGGAACAGCGATATATTTCCAAGTTAGGATGACGAGTGACTTGGAGGGGAACTTCCAGGTGGTGATGTTCCCATGTATCTGCTGCCCTTGTCCTTCTAGATGGTAGTGGTCGTGGGTTTGGAAGGTGCTGCCTAAGGAGCCTTGTTGAATTCCTGCAGTGCATCTTGTAGATGGTACACACTGTTGCTACTGTGTGTCAGTGGTGGAGGGAGTGAGTGTTTGTGGATGGGGTGCCAATTCCATATTGCTGATACAATAAAATGTCTGAATTTTCAGTGTTATCAACTGAAATTTGCTGGCCAGCCAAAAAATGATGGCGACTGAGTTCTTGAACAAAGAGGCCGGTTTTAAGCTGTGACCTAGAGGAGGAAGGAGAGGGAATCACCTCACGTCTTCCACACAACCACTGCAGAGCTATCCTGCCGCAGCACACAGCAGTCGAGCATGACCTGTTTGACATTTAAGCGGATGTGCTTGTTGCCGGGTGCTCTGACCAGCAGAAAGCTGCCTCAGAAAGCACCTAAGACAGCAGGAGCACTGAAGGGCTGGAGAGAGGCAGCAGGGGGCTGCTCACTGGGACCGGCCTCCTCACTGAGGTAACCGCCCCCTCTGGCTGGCCTCTCTGACTCCCAGGCACCACTCACTTCATTCCAGGAGCACCAGTAAGAACAGTAGATCACGAGAGCAGGCATGTAGGTTACCTGCCATATAAAGCGTGGGTATAGAATGGGAACAGCGCAGAAGGAGGCCATTCCATTCAGCCCGTTGAGACTGTGCTGGCCCTCTGTAAGAGCATCCCAGCTCGACCCACTCCCCCCTCCGCCTTTCCCCTCTCCCGCTGCATTTTTTTCTTCTTTCAGGTAATTCTGTTTTGGAAGTCGTGACTGAATCTGGCCTCAGCCATGCTCTCAGAAGCAGACGGAGGCGGGCGATTTCTGAGTTTCTGCTCGCCTCGCGATGAGGAGAACTCACCTCTGAATTGTGAGAGGAACCCGTTTTTGGAAAATTGGAACGGCATTGAATTTCAGACGTTCTTCCCCCCAAGTTAATTTTAACAGTTTGCAAGACCTCATCAAGATAACTCACCTGTTTTATTTTGAAAGACTGCAAAGTTGTGATAAGAAAGAGTCATCAAGGACAATTTCACCAACAAATCCATCTGAAAGAACTTCCAGATCTATTGTGACCAGAATTCTGTTACATCAACAGCGCTGAGATATTTTTGAATCTTATTCTTTTAAAAGAAACGCTCCCATCCTCCAGCCTCTGCAGATGGGTTTTTACGCCAATCCTGTAGTTTCTTGATCATTACTGATACAGCTTTTTATTCCAGATTTATTAAATTAACTGAATTTAAGTTCCCCTAGCTGCCATGGTCAGATTTGAGCCCATGTCTCTGGATCATTAACCTCTGCATTTACTAGTCCAGTAACATAACCGCTATACTACTGTACCCCAGCAGGGTGAAGCTGTTCAAAGGACAGAAAGATTGTTACGCATCTTTGGGTGTGAGAATTCAAGAAAATATTTTGTATTCGTGTTTGTGGCCAATGATTGCAACTCTTGGGTGCACTATTTCAAATATGGACCCTCCATTCTGGATGACCTCCATCTAACCTTTGTTTTTCCTTTTTTTTGTCGCTTTAGAACATTACAATTCTCCCGGGACCGTACCTGACAGGCAGTCACCTGTACAGTGAGTACCTTCAATAACAGTCACAATCAACAAAATCATAAAACGATTACAGTACAGGAGGCCATTCAGCCCTGTGTGTCTGTGCTGATTCTCTGCAAGAGCAACTCACCTAGCCCTCCTCCCCTGCCTTTCTCCCCCATCCCTACAAATTTTTTCTCTTTAGATAATGATCCAGTTCCCTGTTAAAGGCTGCAATTGACCCTGCTTCCACCACACTCTCAGGCAGCGCCTTCCAGACTCTAACCACTTGCTGCATGAAAAAGTTTCTCCTTATGTCTCCATTGTTTCTTTGGCCAATCACCTTAAATCGGTGTCCTCTGGTTCTCGATCCTCCCACCAATGGGAACAGTTTCTCCCTATCTACTCTTTCCGGCCCCCTCAGGATTTTGAACACCTCTATCAAATCTCCTCTTAACCTTCTCTTCTCCAAGGAGAACAGCCCCAGCTTCTCCCATCTATCCTCGTAACGGAAGATCCTCAACCCTGGAACTGTTCTCATGAATCTTTTCTGCAGCTTCTCTGATGCCTTCCCATCCTTCCTAAAGTGCGGTACCCAGAACTGGATGTAGTACTCCAGTTGAGGCAGAACCAGTATTTTGTACAAGGTTAACATAACTTCCTTGCTCTTGTACTCTATGCCCAGTGCCCCATATGCTTTATTAATCATTTTCTCAACCTGTCCTGTCACCTTCAATGATGTATGCACATTATACCCCAGGCCCCTCTGTTCCCTGCACCCTCTTTAGATTTGTACTCTTTATTTTATATTGTCTCTCTATGTTCTTCCTACCAAAGTGAATCACTTCACACTTCTCTGCATTGACTTTTATCTGCCACTTGCCCGCCCATTCCATCAGCTTGTCTATGTCCTCCTCGACTTTATCACTATCCTCGGATGATTCCGCGGACCCAGCTACGGTTTCCATGGTGATGCTGTATGCTTCCCTCATGGGCATCGGACTGCGGGACAGATATTGAAGTGGTTCGTTTTTGCCTCGGGAACCGCAGCAGATCTGAGCTGCGCCAATGACTTCACCTCACCGAGCGGGGCAACATCCAAAGTGCCACACGACCTTTGCAGTAGCTGATTTGATCAACGAGGGGGTGGTCACGCCGAGGCCGGTGCTCTGTTCTGACAAAGGTTGGCAGGCAATGGTTAATCGGGGCGAGAGGCACTTCAGAGTTCTGAAATTTGTGTCGGCGGGGGGAGGGGCGGCTACGAGCGGGCACCAAGGTACCTTCCCTCAGGCTCGGGATGGGTCCCGTAGACCCCTATCTCAAGCCGCTCTCGACCTGATTCACCAAGGCATGGCACTCGGGTGGGCAAGAGCCGCCCATCCCTCCGCTCACTGTTGCTGTTGATCGGGGTGGTGAGTTGAATTTGAACAAAGTGATAAACTTGAGATCAGAATTTGAGTGAACCGCCGATTGTTGACGGGGAAGCCATTCCGCCTCTGTTTTACACCTAATTAAGCCTGATCTACTTTTCACCTCTCCCACCTTTGACCAATGGCCCTAATAGAAGACCAGAGGCTCCTGCCAATCCACAGTTACACAAATGAATCTTCGGCTGTGAGGCAAAGTGGAATCGTTCCAGGTGAGGAATTTGCCATCTTATCTTATTCTTTCAAATCAATCAAAGCCATTGGGTCTAACGTCTACTGTTAGATAGGATTCCACGATTGGGCAGCACTTGTTGAACAATCCTGAGTGCACTAACTAGCAACCAATTTAAGATAATCAGTCAAACTCATAGCTTGGCTCATTTACGTCTGTTAGAAGCGACATACACTCATACACAGATATGCACTCATACATACTCTGCAAACAAAAGTAATATGTTCAAGCCTTGCACCGTTTTTGAGTAACCCGGAGCTTGGAGTTCTTTGTCCATGGCAAAGCCTCGGCCAATCAGAGTCGACTTGCCAACTGATCAGTACCTTTTTTCTCCTGTGGTATAAATTGTTGTGATTGTTTGTTTGAAATTTGGCATTCTTGCATTTGTCCTGATGAGTGCTTCGGCAACATATCTTTCTTTTCAGCAATATTCAGGGATGTACTGAATGGTAACACCACAACAATAAAGTGTTCCATGTCGGAAAACGGGGGAAAATCAGCGTGACCATAGAATCATAGACAGTGAGGCACAGAAGGAGGCCATTCAGGCCATTGAATCTGTGCCAGCCCTTTCAAAGAGCAATCCAGTTGGTCCCACTCACCTGCTCTCTGCCCCAATCTCTGCAATTTTATCTCCCTCAAGTACTTACTTAATTCTCTTCTGAAGGCTGCTGTTGAACCTGATTCTACTGCCCGATCGGGCAGTGCATTCCTAATCTGAAACATTTGTTCCAGAAAGGTTTTTCCTCATGTCCCCTCTGGCTGTTTTGCCAATCACCTTGAATCTGTGCCCTCTGGTTCTCGGCCATGGCAAACAGTTTCTCCTTCGTTCCTCCATGTAAACCCTCCATGCGGCTCAAACACTGGCACAATTTGGTTATGTGCCAGTGGGGACTTCAAATATTTGTGGCGGAATTGTAAGTTGTCATTTTTGAAGGATCGGTTTGCAATTTTTCTCCAAAAACAACTTGTGTTCAATGTAGCAAGTTGCCCCATGGTGCTTCACAGGAGCATTGTCAAGCAAAGTTTGACCCCGAGCCACATAAGGGAGATATTAGGTCAGATGACCAAAAGCTTGGTCAAAGAGGTGGGTTTTAAGGAACGTCTTAAAGGAGGAAGATGAGGTAGAGAGGGGGGAGAGGTGTAGGGAGGGAATTCCAGAGCTTGGGGCCCAGGCAGCTGAAGGCAGGGCCACCAATGGTGGAGCGATTAAAATCGGGGATGCTCAAGAGGCCGGAATTAGAGGAGCGCAGATATCTCGGAGGGTTGTGGGGGCTGGAGGAGATAACAGAGATAGGGAGGGGTGAGGCCATAGAGGGATTCGAAAACAAGGATGAGAATTTTAAAGTCAAGGTGTTGCTCGACTGGGGGCCAGTGTAGGTCGGCGAGCGCAGGGGGTTAGGAGAACGGGACTCGGCATGAGTTAAGACACGGGCAGCAGTGTTTTGGAGGTTAGAATATGAGAGACCAGCCAGGAGTGTGTTGGAATAGTCAAGTCTAGAGGTAACGTAGGCAGGGATGAGGGTTTCAGCAGCAGTTGAGCTGAGATGGAGTGGACTCAACAATGTTCTGGAGGTGGAAATAGGCGATCCTAGTGATGGTGCAGATATGTGGTCGGAAGCTCACCTCAGGGCCAAAGATAACACCAAGGTTGTGAACAAGCTGGTTCAGCTTCGGACAGTCGCCAGGGAGAGGGATGGAGTCGGTTGCTAGGGAACGGAGTGTGGAGCGGGGACCGAAACCAATGGCATCAGTCTTCCCAATATTTAATTGGAGGAAATTTCTGCTCATCCAGTACTGGATGTCGGATAAGCAGTCTGATAACTTAGCAGCAGTGGAGGAGTTGAGAGAGGTGGCGGTGAGGTAGAACTGGATGTGGTCAGCGTACATAGGAAACTAAAGCTGTAATTTTGGATGATGTCACTGAGGGGCAGTACGTAGATGAGAAATAGGAGGAGGCCACGGATCGATCCTTAAGGGACACCAGAGGTAACAGTGTGGGAGCAAGAGGCGAAGGCATTGTAGGTGATTCTCTGGCTACAATTAGATAGGTAAGAATGCAACCAGGTGGGAGCTGTCCCAGCTGGACGACAGTGGAGAGGCGCTGGAGGAGGGTGGTGTGGTCAACCATGTCAAAGGCTGCAGACAGGTGGAGAAGGATAAGGAGGGATAGTTTACCTTTGTCACAGTAACTTAGGCTGTCATTTATGACTTTAAAGGAGCTGTTTCGATTCTATGGGAGGGAGCCTGATAGGAGGAATTAAAAAAAGAGTTCCGGGATAGATGGGAACGGATCTGGGAGGTGACAACACATTCAAGGATGTTGGAGGGGGAAGGGAGGTTGGTGATGGGACGGTGGTTCACTGGGATGGTGGCGTCAAGGGTTTGTTTTTTGAGGAGAGGGGTGATGATGGAAGATTCGAAGGCTGGGGGGGGGCAGTGTACCTGAGGGAGGAGAACTGTTTAAAGACTCATTCTCCCAGATCCAATTAACAAGCCTTGCGACTGAAAAGATAACAAGCTTTTGAGTTTAGAAACATCCTCTGTGCATTAACTGATTGACCGACGTTAAAAGGAAATTTTTCAAACTCCTTTCCAGGCATTGTAGCAGCATCAATATTTATCATCTTTCTGCTGGGGCTGTATACCATTCTGTGGAAATGCATGAGCTTTGAGGTGAAAAGGTGAGAGCCCTGGCGACAGTTTGATGTGTTTGTCACTGTTCAACTTAAATCAATCGTGAGTAAATTAAAAGCACTCGTCTTTCTCCTCCCCACCTCAGGACGCTCCAGAGTCCTTTACAGCCAATCAAGTGCTATTGAAGTGTTGTAATGCAAGAAATGCAGCAGGCAATCTGCGCATAGCAAGCTCCCACAAACAGCAATTTGATGATGACTAAATAATCTGTCTTGGTGATTTTGGTTGAGGGATAAATATTGGCCAGGACACCGGGGAGAACTCCCCCCAGCTCTTCTCCAAATAGTGCCAAGGGATCTTTTACATCCACCTGAGACAGCAGACTTCAGTTTAATCTCTGACTCTTCCTCAGAACTGACACTGTGTCGGCCTACATTGTGCATTCCAGTTCCAGAGTGGGCCACGACTCTCTGAGAGAGGCAATGAGAGTGGCACTGACGGGTTGGGGGCTTTAATATTGGGTTTGCTTTTGTTTAGATTCCAGCAGAGTGCTTAGAAGCCAGCTGCTGAGCCTTACACTCTCTCCATCTTCCTTACCAGGGGCAATCTTGTGGTCCCACACAAACCTGGATGGACAATGGAATTTGGACAAATTCTTAGGCTGGTTGGGAAATTGGCTGAGTGACAGGGGACAGAGTAGGGATAATGGGCAGGGACTTTAATTAGCAAGGAGCTGTGTCAGGGACTCGACTATCCATGATATTTATTAATGACTTTGGTGGGATATGAAGCCACATGTCCAGGTTTACTGATGACATGATAGGCAGCATTGTAAGCAGTGTAGATGGAAACTTAAAATTACAGACAGTGAAAGATTAAGTGAATGGGTAAAACAGTGACAAAATGGCTCTTAGTGTAGGCAAATGTGAGGTCATCCACTTTGGACCCAAAAGGGTAGAACAGGAAACTTTCTACATGGTGAAAAGCCGGAAAGAGTGGAGATCCAAACAGACTAGGGGGGGGGGGGGTGGGTCCAGATACATCGATGATTAAAATGTCACGAGCAGGTACAGAAAACAATCATTAAGACTAATGGAATGCTGGACTTTATATTTAGAGGATTAGAATACAAGGGGGTTGAGTCATACTTCAGCTATACAAAGCCCTGGTTAGACCACACCTGGAGTTACTGAGAGCAGTTCTGGGCACCACAGCTTAGGAAGGACATATTGGTCTTGGAGGGACTGCAGTGTAGATTTACCAGAACGATACCTGGATTCCAAGGGTTAAATTATGAGGAGAGGTTAACCAAATTAGGGTTGCATTCCCTAGAATTTAGAAGGTTAAGGGTGATTTGATCAAAGATTTCAAGATATTAAGGGGAACGGATGGGAGTAGATAGAGAGAAACAATTCCCGCTCTAAACTAAAACTGGGGGCAGACTCTAAAAATGAGAGGCAGACCTTTCAGGAGTGAAATTAGGAAACACTTCAACGCACAAAGGGTGGTAGAAGCTTGGAACTCTGTTCTGCAAATGGCAATTGATGCTAGATCAATTGTAAACTTTAAAACTCGGGTTGATAAAATGTTGTTATCAAAAGGAATAAGGGACAAAGACAGGTATATGGAGTTAGGTCACAGATCAGCCATGATCACATTAAGGCTTGAGGCCTGTTCCTATGTGTTCAAGTGTGCTTTATGTTTTAGGTCATTTACCTGGCACTTTGCATCATGAAATTTGAATTTTAAGAAGGAACTGAATTATAATGTTGGCAACAATACCTTCTAATATTCCAGCTGGTGGTAGTGCCTAGCAAGCTTCCACAGCAGCAATGGAACAATGACCAGATAATCTGTTTTTGTGATGTTGGTTAAGGGGCATAAATATTGGAGAACTCCCCTGTTCTTCTTTGAAATAGTCCCATGGGATTTCTTACATCCACCCAAGAGCACGGATGGAGTCTCGGTTTTAATTCTCGCCCGAAAAGCAGCACCTCTGACACAGTGGCATTCCCTCAGAGCTGCAGCGGAGTGTCAGCCTAGATCGTCATGTTCAAGTCTCTGGTGTGGGGCTTGAACTGACAACATTCTGTATCAGGGGGCGAGAGTGCTACCCACTGAGCCACGGCTGACCCTGTGTGAAGCTTGTGAGCCAGCCGCCCATCTAGTATCGCTCCGCATTCAAGCCGACTTGAACCGTTAACTCACTATTGCCTGGTTTGATTGGATGTCACTTCTTCTGGCAGGCAATTCTGTTGATGTCTTTTTGAAATACTTTCACTCTCCCTCCTTTTCTCTGTCTGCAGGTACAAAGGGAGCAGAAGGCCAAAGCAGAAGATTCATCGTTCAGGCATGGTTTCCTGCTGATGGAAGGTTTTGCAATGCATTGTGCTGAATCCTGAGATGCCTCAATTTCGACCACTTCCTGCTTGCCTGGGGAACTGAACGAACCTGCATTGCTCATCACTGCAACACTTCAAACGGAAACATACTTGCCTCTGCTAATCTGAAATCGCCAAGAGCATGTCCTGTCCTTCTACTAGTTCAGTCTAGCACCACAAATTGTCCATTAGCAGAAGGCGCCTATCTAGGTGTGAGTGGAAGCAAAATAAAATGAGAGAATGGAACACCCAAAGAATTTTAAGTTTTTATGGGGGTGCTGGTGCGATGTCAGGTATGTGGGCTGTGCGTCCCAGCGATTGGCTGGTTGAATCAAACAGCATGTCCCATTGGTTGTTCATAATAGGCAGAGCACAGACCGTACCTCAACTAACCCACACTTGCAAAACCCAAAACAAAACTGTTAGATGTGATTCCGCGATTGGGCAGCACTTGATGAACAATCCTGAGTGCGCTAATAGCTACACTAACAACCAATTTAAGAGCTCGTAACGTGGCTCATTTACATCTGCTAGAAGCGACATACGTTCAAAAGCAGGGACCCATTCTCTGCAAATAAAAGGAATATGTTCAAGCCTTTCCCCTTTTTTAAATTACTCAGGAGCCCAGGGAGCCTCTCCATTCCCGTTTCCCCATGGCAACACCTCGGCCAATCAGTTTCTCCTGCAGTATAAATTGTTGTGGTAGTTTGGAATTTGGCATTCTTGCGTTTGTCCAAATGAGTGTAAGACGAAAAGCTTTCGCAATACGTCTCTCTTTTCAGAAATTTGTAATTTTTTTTTAATAAACCTGATTTTATGTATTTACAACAGCTGCTTTTATTGAAAATGAAGAAAAGGAAAGTTGAGTCTGAAAACTGGCTGATTAGCATAGCCTGTTGTTTGCTAAGTTGGCTCGTCGACTTGTTCTGACTCTCCCAGCGTTCACTTGTTCAATCGGTTGTCGAATTGAATTTGTTGGCCCTGGCACGGGGCGAGTGAATGTTTGTTTGTTGTGTTTATCCTGTCTTGTACAGCCTGGCACTATTGTCTGGACTATCATAGGAGGGTTGGGTACCATCAATGCTGGCACCAGTTGATTGATGCCCATATAGGCTCACCTGAGCAGCAGGCCAGTCAGGCGGTGACCCCTGAGAGACCAGCTGGATAATGGAATGGAGAACGCTGTGTCCTAGTTTGGTGGAGAAGCCAGGTTATGGAGCTCTGCAAATAAACGTCGATGGGTAACGTGAGCGGGAAAAAACTGTGGCAGATGGAGTTCAATGTGGGAAAGTGTGAGGCCATTGCCATTGCTGAATCCCCACAATCAACATCCAGGGGGTTACAATTGGCAAACCAGTCAGGCTTTTCCAACAATCCAACAGCTTTGTGGTCACTTTTACTGGTGGCGGAGAATATAACCACTAGGATAGTGTAACCAACTTCCCCCCAATGCTGACTGGCATTAGTTGTCTATTAATTACATCTAATTTTATGCAGGTGGTGGACATGAACTGGTGATTCATTTGCGCCCCTACAGATAGACACAGACTGAAACTGCAGCCATTTGGTTAGGCAGTATATGCATATAATGCGTAACTCTGCAAATAAATATAAAAGTGGCAAGATAGATTCCAGTTCTATCCTTCACCAAGTGACTTTCTGGAATACAACAGGCAAAGAGTGCAAAAGCAAGGATGTTCTGATAAACCTGTATAAAACACTGGTTCGACCTCAACTGGAGTATTGTGTCCAGGTCTGGGTACCACCCTTTAGGGAGGATGTGAAGGAATTGGAGAGAGTGCAGAAAAGGTTCATGAGAGTGGTTCCAGGGATGAGAGGCTTCAATTGTAGGGTGAGAAGAGAAGGTTGAGAGGATATTTGCTAGAGGTGTTCAAAATAGTAAGTCTGGATGCAGTAGATCAGAAAAACTGTTCCCATTGATGTTAGAGCGGAGATGAGGAACCATTTTGGTTTTAAGCACCTGAGTTGTTGCGATGTGGAATACACTGCCTGAAAAACTGGTGAAGGCAGGTTCAACAGTAATTTTTTTTTAAAAATTGGATAAATACTTGAAGGGGAAACATTTGCGGGATGCTGGGAAAGAACAGGGGGTGAGGGGGACGGGATGCAGCTAATTGGCTAGCTCTTCACAAGAGGCAGCATAGACATAATGGGCTGAAGGGCCTCCTTGTGTGCTGTGTGGTACAATGATCTTAATTCAATCTATCTGCTTGGCTGTAGCCATGGAAAGCTGAGGAGAAAATATGGGTGCCAGTGGGAAGCGAACAATGTTGCTGTTTTCTTAATGATGGACAGGAAGCCCCACACATTATTCAGGTGAACTGCCGGAGAATGTGTCGGAACGAGTTGGGGGAGGTTGTGAGTGTGGGTGCCATTGCGGCATGGTGCTGAAATCTAACCGGTTCCCAGAAAAGGAGGTGAAGGGGCTATCACGGTTTTGTGATAGAGCTGCTGTGTCAGGCAGTATTTTGAGGGGGGGGGAGTTGGAAGCAGTGGCGAGGGGGAGTTCTGTTGGACCCAGACCCTTGTAGGCTACAGCGGAGGTAACTGCGATCCATTTCCTTGCTGCATCTTAGGGCAGGCTGGGAATGTTGAGGCAGGTGAAGTTAAATGGAATTCATTCAGCGTGATTTGGGATAACTGAAAACGGTGGCTGTTTTCACAGGCCAGTTCGCAGTGATGCCAACACTGGGGAATGTCCGGGGCTTGTGGCATGTTGGCTCATGCCTGGCACAGAGGGCTCAGGAGCAGCTCGGGTCCCTGCACTTCTTTCTCGAGAGCCGTGCTTAAAAAGGCTTTAAAATGAAGTGGCTGTGGAGTCCGTATTCGCCGAGGCGAATTCTTCTGCTGAAGTGTCTTCGCTGCCCCTGGGGACCGTATGTTCCTCTGTCTTGGCTGTCCCATTGCATTGTGCCGTTGACCTCTCATTCTTCTCTTCGGCAGGTCCTTCAAACCCGAGGTTTTGATAGTAACTATTGGAGCATGTTTTCTCTGGCAGTGGCTCCTTGAATTGGCGTTCCTGCAGTAAGGCAACCGTGTTGATGCTCGGCCCTGTAAATAGAAACATGAAATGTGTGATTCAATGCCCGACCACAGCTAGAGGGCCCTGTTTCCCTTAGAATATTTAACGTGCTTATAGGGAGGTTTTTTTTTAAATTCATTCGCTGGATGTGGGCTTCACTGGCTAGGCCAGCTTTTATTGCCCATCCCTAATTGCCCCTTGAGAAGGTGGTGGTGAGCCGCCTTCTTGAACCGCTGCAGTCCATGTGGTGTAGGTACACCCACAGTGCTGTTAGGGAGGGAGTTCCAGGATTTTGACCCAGCAACAGTGAAGGAACGGCCGATATATTTCCAAGTCAGGATGGTGAGTGGCTTGGAGGGGAACTTCCAGGCGGTGGTGTTCCCCTGTGTCTGCTGCCCTTGTCCTTCTAGACGGTGGCAGTTGTGGATTTGGAAGGTGCTGCCTAAGGAGCCTTGGTAAATTCCTGTAGTGCATCTTGTAG
The DNA here is from genome assembly GCF_964194155.1 of Cetorhinus maximus. NCBI lineage: Eukaryota > Metazoa > Chordata > Chondrichthyes > Lamniformes > Cetorhinidae > Cetorhinus > Cetorhinus maximus. The sequence continues at coordinate 22,016,865 of NC_135898.1, read as the reverse complement.
ACGGTACACACTGCTGCTACTGTGCATCGGTGGTGGAGGGAGTGAATGTTTGCGGATGTGGTGCCAATCAAGTGGGCTGCTTTGTCCTGGATGGTGTCGAGCTTCTTGAGTGTTGTGGGAGCTGCACTCATCCAGGCAAGTGGGGAATATTCCACCACACTCCTGACTTGTGCCTTGTAGATGGTGGACAGGCTTTGGGGAGTCAGGAGGTGAGTAACATGCTGCAGGATTTTCCGGCCCAACCCACCGCTGGGATCGCTTGGCCCTGCCGAAAATCAATGGACTGTTGGCTGGGCTGCTGAATCAACCGGAGCGGATCCCACCACAACAGAGCCGGAAAATCCCGGCCCCGGCCTCTGACCTGCTCTTGTAGCCACAGTATTTATATGGCTGGTCCAGTTCAGTTTCTGGTCAATGATAACCCCTAGGATGTTGATAGTGGGGGATTCAGTGATGGTAATGCCATTGAATGTCAAGGGGTGAGCGAAGTTTGCTCATCGTTTAAACTCTTCAGCAGGGAATACGCACTAAATGTAAGATGCTGACAGGTTCCTTCCTGTCTACCCTATCTATGCCCCTCATAATTTTAGGTGTATAAAATTATGAGGGGCATAGATAGGGTAGACAGGAAGGAACTTTTCCCTTTGGCAGAGGGATCAATAACCAGGGGGCATAGATTTAAGGTAAGGGGCAGGAGGTTTAGAGGGGATGTGAGGAAGAATCTTTTCACCCAGAGGGTGGTGGGAATCTGGAACTCACTGCCTGAAAGGGTGGTAGAGGCAGAAACCCTCATAACATTTAAGAAGTATTTGGATGTGTACTTGCGATGCCATGGCATACAAGGCTATTGGCCCAGTGCTGGGAAATGGAATTAGAATAGTTAGGTACTTGTTTGACCAGTGCAGACTCGATGGGCCAAAGGGCCTTTTTCTTTACTGTAGCCCTCTATGACTCTATGAGGTTTCGAGCAAGAGGAACCTGCGAGCCCATATTCACAGGTCCCTGAAGGGTGGCAGGACAGCTCGATAGAGAGTCATAGCGTCATTACTGCACAGGAGAAGGCCATTCGTCCCATCGTGCTCATGCTGGAGGGTGGTTAAGAAGGCAGATAGGAGGCTTTCCTTTAATTAGCCGAGGCCTAGCGTATAAGAGCAGGGAGATGATGCTAGAACTGTGTAAAACTACAGGAAGGATGAGATCGCACTAGACAGGATACAGAGGAGATTTACAGAGCAGAGGATGTTGCCAAGACTGAAGAATTTTCGTGATGAGGAAAGAGTGGACAGACTGAGGTTATTTTTTTGGAACAGAGAGGAGATTTAATTGAGGTGTATAAAATTGTGAGGGGCTGAGATAGAGTGGATAGGAAGGAGCTATTTCCATTTGCAGAGAGGGCAATAACCAGGAGGCAGAGATTTAAAGTCATTGGTTATAGGATTAGAGGGGAGTTGAGGAGATTATTTTTTCACCCAGAGGGTGGTGGGGAGTCTGGAACTCACTGCCCGAAAGGGTGGTGGAGGTAGAAACCCTCAGCGCATTTAAAAAGCACCTGGATATGCACTTGAGATGCCCGAACCTACAAGGCAACAGACCAAGTGGTGGAGCGTGGGATTAGGCTGGATGACTCTTTCTCAGATAGCACTGACACAATGGGCCAAATGCCCTCCTTCCATGCTGTAAGTCTTTCTTATGTTTCTAGCTGCCCTGTATTCACACATTGCGGCGAAAACAATGAATTCTACAGAGGAACAACAGGGGATCTCAAACATCCAAGTCAAACAGCGCCTACAGTAATATCAACTCCACCCCTCAATCATATTCTCTATAATCCCTCAGCCTTTCTGTTTTCTGGTGGCCCTCATGTTCCAGATCTTAGTTCTGATGTTTGATTATAACTGTAAAATGCCAAATGCTTCTATATATTTCATTTTGAACTTAACCCAACCTCCCCACTCGTCCTTGGAACTCTGGCCGACCCACACACAGCCCCTTCCTCCCTGACTGCAAAACACTTCCTTTGCAACCTTGTTATCTCCTTAAATACACAAGACTGTTTCCCTTACCTTATTCTAAAGTTATTTATCAGGTGAATATGACATTTTAACTATTACAAAAACGCCACCTACAGACATACGAATGTATGAATTAGGAGCAGGAGTAGGCCACTTGGCCTCTCGAGCCTGCTCTCTCATTCAATAAGCTCATGGCTGATCTGATTGTAACCTCAACCCCACACACCGCCTTTTGAGGAAGAGAGTTCCAAAGACTCATGGCCCTCTGAGAGAACAAAAATTCTCCTCATCTCTGTCTTAATTGGGTGACCCCTTATTTTTAAACAGTGGCCCGCAGTCATACATTCTCCCACAAGAGGAAACATCAGGTGGAATTTAGGGCCTGTTGCGACGAGGGGTGGGGCAGTAAAATGCAGCAAGCCATTCAAAGGTCCATTGACTTTGACGGGACTGTAAAATCCCATCGGCATAAAATTCCACCCATCCTCTCCACATCCACCCTGTCAAGACCCCTCAGGATCTTGTCTGTTTCAATCAAGTCACCTCTTACGCTTCTAAACTCCACTGGATGCAAGCCTAGCCTGTCCAACCTTTGCTTGTAAGACAACCTGTCCAAGCCAAGTATTAGTCTAGTGAACCTTTTCTGAATCGCTTCCAATGCATTTACATCCTTCCTTAAATACAGAGACCAATACTGTACGCAGTACTCCAAGTGAGATCTCACCAATGCCCTGTAGAACTGAAGCATAACCTCCCTACTTTTGTATTCAATTCCCCTCACAATAAACAATAACATTCTATTAGCTTTCCTAATTACCTGCTCTACCTGCATACTAACCTTTTGAGATTCATGCACTAGGACACCCAGATCTCTCTGCATCTCAGAGCTCTGCAATCTCTCACCATTTACATAATGCGCTTCTTTTTTATTCCTCCTGCCAGAATGGACAACCTATAATGCAAAACAAAAACAGAATTACCTGGAAAAACTCAGCAGGTCTGGCAGCATCGGTGGAGAAGAAAAGAGTTGACGTTTCAAGTCCTCATGACCCTTCAGCAGAACTGAGTAAAGTTAGGAGAGGGGTGAAATATAAGCTGGTTTAAGGTGGGGTGGGGGGTGGGGTGGGGTGGGGGGAGAGAAGTTGGGGGCGTGGTTGGTGGTGGTTGTAGGGACAAGCAAGCAGTGATAGGAGCAGATAAAAGATGTCACAGACAAAGGAACAAAGACGTGTAAAAGGTGGTGATATTATCTAAGAGAATGTGCTAATTAAGAATGGATGGCAGGACACGCAAGGTACAGCTCTAGTGGGGGTGGGTGGAAAGACTGATAGGGCATTACAGATATAGATTTAAAAATAATGGAAATAGGTGGGAAAAGAAAAATCTATATAAATTATTGGAAAAAACAAAAGGGAGGGGGAAGAAACGGAAAGGGGGTAGGGATGGGGGAGGGGGGAGTTCAAGATCTAAAGTTGTTGAATTCAATATTCAGTCCGGAAGGCTGTAAAGTGCCTAGTTGGAAGATGAGGTGCTGTTCCTCCAGTTTGCGTTGGGCTTCACTGGAACAATGCAGCAAGCCAAAACCCTGCTCTCTTGCCCACATGTCTGTCCTTGGCTTGCTGCACTGTTCCAGTGAAGCCCAACGCAAACTGGAGGAACAGCACCTCATCTTCCGACTAGGCACTTTACAGCCTTCCGGACTGAATATTGAATTCAACAACTTTAGATCTTGAACTCCACCCCCCTCCCCCATCCCCACCCCCTTTCCGTTTCTTCCCCCTCCCTTTTGTTTTTTCCAATAATTTATATAGATTTTTCTTTTCCCACCTATTTCCATTATTTTTAAATCTATAACTGTAATGCCCTATCAGTCTTTCCACCCCACCCCCACTAGAGCTGTACCTTGAGTGTCCTGCCATCCATTCTTAATTAGCACATTCTCTTAGATAATATCACCACCTTTTACACGTCTTTGTTCCTTTGTCTGTGACATCTTTTGATTATCTGCTCCTATTACTGCTTGCTTGTCCCTACAACCACCACCAACCCCCCCCCACTCAACTTCTCTCCCCCCACCCCACCCCCCACCTTAAACCAGCTTATATTTCACCCCTCTCCTAACTTTACTCAGTTCTGCTGAAGGGTCATGAGGACTCGAAACGTCAACTCTTTTCTTCTCCACCGATGCTGCCAGACCTGCTGAGTCTTTCCAGGTAATTCTGTTTTTGTTTTGGATTTTCAGCATCCGCAGTAGTTTTTTGTTTTTAAACCTAAAATGCAAGTTGTATTTGAATAGGGAAAGATTATGTCCTCTGGTTGGGACTGAGGGGCTATTGAAATACTCATATTGAGGACAGATTTCCTTACAGAGAGCTGCCAGAGGACAGAAAGCTTTGGCATGGATTCGCATTTCATAGAACGGTTACAGCACAGAAGGAGACCATTCAGCCCATTGTGTCCAACTCACTCAACCCCACCCCGCCCCCCACCACCCCAACCTTTTCCTGGTAGCCCTGCAATTCATTTCTCTTCAGAGAATTATCCGACTCCCTTTTGAAAGTTCCATTGAATCAGCAATCCCTTTCAGGAAGCAGACCCCCAGATCATTTAACGTTTAAATGCGGTTTAAAGTTGCTGCCTTTGGAGCTCCGTTTGCTCGTTTGGTCCTTCTGTTCAACCTGGACAAGGTCGTGGTGATGTTGGTACTCACCAAAGTAGCTGAGGAGCACTGGCAGGAAAACGAGGCCATGGACCAGACCCAGTAAGGTGATCACCAGATTGAGACGGAAGAAGAAAACCTGGATGAGTTGTGACTGAGCAAAGTACAAGACAATAATTCCAGGAAGATTTGTCATAGCAACACCTGCAAAGACCTAGGGGAACAAAATCAAGCCGTCGAAAAGGTGAGTGCCATTGTACCTTCAGCCTTGGTGATAAAACCTTCTTCATTAATACATAGAGCAGTCGCTTGGTAGTACAGAACTTGAGAATCTTGTTGAAAGGAGAAGCGTTGCTGAAGTTTTTCATCTTGCACTCATCAGGACAAAAACGAGAAAACCAAATTTCAAACAATCACAATTTATACTGCAGGAGAATAGGGTGCTGGTTGGTCGGGAAGCTGACTCTGTTGAGGAATTGCTGTGGAGAAAGCAATGGGGAACTATAGACTCTCCAGGCCCTCTGGTAATTCAAAAAAAGCGCAAGGCTTGAACATATTCCTTTTGTTTGCAGAGAACGGGTCCCTGTTCATGAATGTATGTTGCTCCTAACAGATGTAAATGAGCCAAATACGAGCTTGACAGATTATTTTAAATGCATGTTAATGTAGTTATTAGTGCACACAGGACATTTGGCATTCTTGTGTTTGTCCTGATGAGTGCAAGACAAAAAGATTCAGCATATCTCTCTTTTCAGCATAGAACAATTTCTCCAGTTTCATGCAGTTTTATATACAAGGGGCTCACACACTTTTAATTGCTAATCTTTAACCTCATGAGGGACAACTGTTCACCTGCCAGTCAAAACGTCCCTACTAATCACTGCTCCTGTCTTGGCTTTGGTGGTGGGCTCAAGCCCCACTCTAGTGGCATAAGTGTCAGTAAAGTGTAAAATCTAGGCTGACACTTCAGTGTAGCACTGAAGGAGTGAACAACATGCTAGTGCTTTGTGTGTTGGGCTATCTATGATTCAGAGACACTGGAGACAACAGACACCTCAAAGCACTGGAGAAGTCCCACCAGCGTTGCTTTTGCAAGATCCTCCAAATCCGGTGGTAAGAGAGGCAGTCCAGCAGCTTCATGTCTCAAACCACCCTGTCCAGCCTCGAGCGCTAATCACTCTAAACCAGCTCCGCTGGGTGGGACATGTTGTCCGTGTACCTGACACCAGACTCCCAAAGTAACTGCTCTACTCAGGACTCAGTCACGGCAGGAGAGTCCCAGGAGGAAACGCTTTAGGGATGTCCTCAAAGCATCCCTGAAGAGGTTAAACATCCCCACCGACTCATGGGAGACTCTGGCTTGTGACCGACCAAAATGGAGAAGCTCATTCGGGAAGGCAGTGGACACATCGAGAGACTTTGTCGGGAATGTGCAGAGGTGAAGTCGAGGTGTCGGAGGGAGCGAACAAACCTACAAACAGCCCATCGACCCGACCCTTCAAACACCACCTGCCCCACACGTGGCAGAGTCTGCAGATCCCACATTGGATTTATCAGCCATCTCAGAACCCATCGAACTGGAGTGGGAGCAAGTCATCCTCGATCCTGAGAGACTGTCTCAGAAGAGAAAGGACTATCTGACTGTTTGACTTTACACTTTGCCCGAGTGTCACGCATGATGCACACGTGGCCCACTTGCCCAAGACGCTGCACCCCCGCGGCCCACTTGCCATACGTACCGCGCTTCCCATAGTGGCGGTTGCCTCCTTTGCCCGTTCCACTTTATTGCTCTTGGTGCTGACAGCAAAGGACCGCGTGAGATGAGAGACAAATTCCACAGACATGCCAACGGCCTGGGGTGGGGAGCAACAAACATTGAATTAGACCTTGACGCGAGAGGCAGGCGCAGAGTTGGTGCCAGCTGTCTGGCTGGAAACATGCAGCCCTGGCAGTGCTAGTCACTTCCTCACAGGGCGCGGGTAGGGAGGGAGGGGCTACTGGGGTCCAGCGAAAGGAGCATGGCAAACAGGCATAGTGGCAATTTATAAAGCTACGCTCTGCCTGGAAGATTACCAAACCTTGCAATGCTACCTTAAAGGCAACTTTCTAAAACTGCACCTGCCACTCTGTTCCTCTTCAGCCTGTTGACGAATTAAAACATTCACTGCAATTTAGCGGATGGACTAATGGTTTTCTCAATTTCATTGCGAATGCAACCGAAACCCTTTTTTTGCCAGAGACGAGACGCTGGTTTGGTTGGAGTCTGAAAACTGTGCAAGCTGTACACAGTTGGCCACTGACCAGCAAAGCCAGACGTGCACAGTGAGCGGGTAATCACATGTACAGCCGCAAAACACTGAATTGTCTTCCAACAGCGTTAGTGATGTCCGCTCCTGCGGAAGTGAAGAACATTGGCTCATTTGGCAACAGGTTTTAAATGCAGATTAAAACGTATCCTTACAGGATAAAGGAGCACATCTGGCCCAGGATTGTTCAGGGTCAATGCTGTCAGCTTCCACACCGATGCCTGTATTTGTTTCATTTCTCTAAGGTGTTGATTATTTGAGGTGTGCAAATGTAATTAGCCCTTGCTTGAAATCTTTGGAAGGCTATGAGATTTACCTGAATGGTTCCAGGGATGAGGGGTTTTAGTTACAAGGTTGGGTCGGAGAAGCTGGGGTTGTTCTACTTGGAGCAAAGGAGGTTGAGGGGAGATTTGATAGAGGTGGACAAGATTCTGACAGGTTTGGATAAGGTAGACAAGGAGAAGCTGTTCCCATTGGCTGATGGTATAAGGACTAGGGGGACACAGATTTAAGGTTTTGAGTGAGAGATACAGGTGGGGGGATGTGAGGAAGAACTTTTTTACACAGCGAGTGGGAATGAGCTGGAACTCGCTGCCCACGAGGGGGGTGGAAGCGGAGACGATGGATGATTTCAAAAGGAAATTGGATGGACACTTGAGGGAAATAAACTCACAGGGATACGGGGATAGAGCAGGGGGAATGGGACTGACTGGATTGACCTACAGAGAGGCAGCATGGACTCGATAGGCCGAATTGCCTCCTTCTGTGCCTTAATAACCCAATGACTTCCATTTACAGTGAATTGCCTTTGCGGGAGGGGCTGACGAGGCACTTTAGTTGCAGCTAAGTAGATCGTCCTGAAGTCGGACTCTTACCGTCACCAGGTTGATGAGAGACACGGCATTGAAGTCGATGCTCCACAATGTCATCACGCCCACCGTGTCCACAATGATCATGACAATCGTGATCAGGTTCAGAAAGCCCGAATGAATGTCCATCCCCAGCAGGATACAGCAGACCACAAACGTTGGGATCAGACATAGGCCAATATTAAAAATCCCCTCGTTCACTACAGTCAGATACTGTTCATAGTATACATACGTGATCCTGTAACCCAGAGAAAACCTTGTTCAGTACTTGTCCACAGTCTTTTTTTTCAATTCATTCACGGGATGTGGGCATTGCTGGCTAGACCAGTATTTATTGCCCATCCCTAATTGCCCTTGAGAAGGTGGTGGCGAGCAGCCTTCTTGAACCGCTGCGGTCCATGTGGTGTATGTACACCCACAGTGCTGTTAGGGAGGGAGTTCCAGGATTTTGACCCAGTGACAGTGAAGGAACGGTGATATATTTCCAAGTCAGGATGGTCAGTGACTTGGAGGGGAACTTCCAGGTGGCAGTTTTCCCATCTGTCTGCTGCCCTTGTCCTTCTAGATGGCAGTGGTCATGAGTTTGGAAGGTGCTGCCTAAGGAGCCTTGGTGAATTCCGGCAGTGCATCTTGTAGATGGTACACACTGCTGCTACTGTGCGTCGGTGGTGGAGGGAGTGAATGTTTGTGGATAGGGTGCCAATCAAGTGGGCTGCTTTCTCCTGGATAGTGTCAAGCTTCTTGAGTGTTGCGGGAGCTGCACTCATCCAGGCAAGTGGGGAGTATTCCATCACACTCCTGACTTGTGCCTTGTAGATGGTGGACAGGCTTTAGGGAGTCAGGAGGTGAGTTACTCATCGCAGGAAGCCTAGCTTCTGACCTGCTCTTGCAGCCATGTTATTTATATGGCTAGTCCAGTTCAGTTTCTGCACAACGCACAAGGCACATCTACAAGGCACAACTCAGGAGTGTGATGGAATATTCTCCACTTGCCTGGATGAGTGCAGCTCCCACAACACTCAAGAAGCTCGACACCATCCAGGACAAAGCAGCCCACTTGATCAGCACCCCATTCTCAAATATTCAGTCCCTCCACTACTGACACACAGTAGAAGCAGTGTGTATCATCTACAAGATGCACTGCAGCAACTCGCCAAGGCTCCTTCGACAGCACCTTCCAAACCCACGACCACTAGAAGGACAAGGGCAACAGATAGATGGGAACACCACCACCTGGGAGTTCCCCTCCAAGTCATTCACCATCCTGATTTGGAAATATATCGTTGTTCCTTCACTGTCGCTGGGTCAAAAATCCTGGAACTCCCTCCCTAACAGCACTGGGGGTGCACCTACACCACATGGAGCAGTTCAAGAAGGAGGCTCACTACCACCTTCTCGAGGTCCATTAGGGATGGGCAATAAATGCTGGCCCAGCCAGCAACGCCCACATTCTGTGAAAGAATACATAGCGCTACCAAGGACCGAAGTGGTCAGGGCACAGCTTTTAACTGAGGCATGTAGAGTGATTAAGTTATCAAAGATAAACGTATATAATTCAAAATGGTGTTTAGAATGTGTAGTCCTGTCTACCTTCTTAGGAAAGCCATGGAAATCCAAGTCAATTAAAAGGACACAGAGACTTTACATAACAACTCCCCAACACTAAAGAACCGAGCACTCCCAAGGGAGGAACACCTAGGCTAGTGTGGATGCTGTTGTGCATTTTTTATCTCAGATTATGCAAAGATGAAACTAGTAACAGGTTTTATTTACAGTACTTTTAAATGTCTGCTCCATGCTTCAGCTCTGGCTTCCAGCCCTTTCTGCAGTATGTTTACTTTCCTCTGAGTCCACACTGAGGTGTAACTAATCAAGCACTAGCAGCATCAATAAACAGACTCACACAATCAAACATGGAAGAAATTAACACTACCGCCACCTTGTTGTTAATGACACGTGAGTGATAGAATGGAGGGTGTTACCAAGATGCTAAACACTCACTTTGTTAAATGAACGGCTCTAATCTTGAACAAAAACTTACGAGTAGGGGAAGACTTCAAAGTTTGGATCCGTTCCAGGGATTTTCCTCATGCTCTCTGTGATGCTGTCAGTGAGCTGACGGGCTATTTTCAGAGCTGCAGTGTATTCCAGGGAGTTTTTCAGAGGTGTGTGATAGGCCATGAACCTGGAGGCTGGTTAACAACACAGGTTATACTGACGTTATACTGTTCCTGTTTAAGATTAACAATGAACGCAGCTAACTTCCCCTTCTGGGAATGAGAAACACTGAAGATTTACGACAAAGAAGCAGGCCCTTCGGCCCATCATGTCTATGCTGGGAGTAGGGCAGGAGTCACTGTCCCATAAAGTGAATCTCAAAAGCTGCCACATCTCTCACATTGGAGGTCAAAAAAACATTCCAAACACTCAAAATTGTAACCAAGAACAGGAAGTGCTGGAAACGTGGAGCTGAACAGGGAATTAAAAAAAAATTATTCATTCATCGGATGTGGGCTTCGCTGGCTGGGCCAGCATTTATTGCCCATCCCTAATTGCCCCTTGAGAAGGTGGTGGTGAGCTGCCTTCTTGAACCGCTGCAGTGCATGTGGTGTAGACACACCCACAGTGCTGTTAGGAAGGGGGTTCCAGGATTTTGAACCAGTAACAGTGAAGGAATAGCCGATATATTTCCAAGTCAGGATGGTGAGTGGCTTGGAGAGTGGTGTTCCCATGCATTTGCTGTCCTTGTCTTTCTAGATGGTAGTGGTTGTGGGTTTGGAAGGTGCTGTCCAAGGAGGCTTGGCGAGTTGCTGCAGTGCATCTTACGGATGGTACACACTGCTGCCACTGTGCATCGGTGGTGGAGGGAGTGAATGTTTGTGGATGTGGTGCCAATCAAGCAGGCTGCTTTGTCCTGGATGGTGCCAAGCTTCTCGAGTGTTGTGGGAGCTGCACCCACCAGGCAAGTGGAGAGTATTCCATCACATTCCTGACTTGTGCCTTGTAGATGGTGGATAGGCTTTGGGGAGTCAGGAGGAGAATTACTCACCACAGGCTTCCTAGCCTCTGACCTGCTCTTGTAGCCACAGTGTTTACATGGCTGGTCTAGTTCAGTTTCTGGTCAATGGTAACTCCCAGGATGTTGATAGTGGGGAATTCAGCGATGGTAATGCCGTTGAATGTCAAGGGGCAATGGTTAGATTCTCTCTTGCTGGCGATGTTGTTCAGATTGGAGTTTTACTATTCCAATACCAGTATTTTCCACTTTCCCTGTTTTTATTTTGTCCTCGACATCATTGGACACAAACACGCAGAATCATTTTGCTATAAATTAATGTAGTCCCAATACTTACCCAGAATCTCTCCATTCTCGCCTCTCTTCACTGAGTTTCCATAAGCTCCCAAGCCTCTGAAAAGTAAAGCACTTCCTTAAAGCAAGTGAAATATGTTATAGGAAAATGTGAAATGAGAAAAGGCCAATTTTAATTTTCTAAGCCTGCTCAATCCACCATAGTTGTTTTAAAGTTAACCTGACGTTGTCCTTGAGCTGTATTGTATGTCTGATGTGGAACGTATATCGTAAATATCATGAGCATTGCAATTGTATTGAGGCGCCTCAAAGTGGGCCATCTGGTGTGAAGGAAAGATGAATTCTATTGCAGTTTTTGTAATATTCATTTTGAAACCTTTCAGATTGTACTTTTATAAACTTCATGCAGAAAGTATATTTTTGGAAATAAAAACCTGACTTATTTAATACATCAAAGGAGGATTCAGAATTTAGCAAATGGTATATTAGTTTTTGTTATAAAGGGATTGGAGTATAAGAATAAAGAATTCTTACTGCAATTATACGGGGCCTTGGTGACTTCACACCTGGCATACGGAGCACAGTTTTAGTCTCCAGACCTAAGGAAGGATATACTTGCCTTAGAAGGAGTGCAAGATTGATTATTGGGATGAGCGGATTGTCCTATGAGGAGAGATTGAGGTGACTAGGCGTATACTCTCCAGAATCTTATTGAAAATCTTTAAGGGGTTTGACAGGGTAGACACTGAGAGGTTGTTTCCCCTTGGCTGGGGAATCTAGAACATGGGGGCACAGTCTCAGAATAAGGGGTCGGCCATTTTGGACTGAGATGAGGAGAAATTTCTGCACTCAGAGGGTTGTGAATCTTTGGAATCCTCTATCTGAGAGGGCTGTGGATATCCAGTCATTGAATATCTTCATGACAGGGATGGATAGATTTTTCAATACTAAGGGAATTAAGGGGTAGGGAGATGGTGCAGGAAGGTGGAGTTGCGTTAAAAAACATTGAATGGCAGAGCAGGCTCAAAGGGTCAAATGTCTGACTCCAGAAACTATTTCTAATGCCACAGAATCACAGAATCACAGTGCAGAAGAGGCCCTTCGGCCCATCAAGTCTGCACCGATACGTGAGAAACACCTGACCTACCCCTACCTAATCCCATTTACCAGCACTTGGCCCATAGCCTTGAATGTAATGACGTGCCAAGTGCTCATCCAGGTACTTTTTAAAGGATGTGAGGCAACCCGCCTCCATCACCCTCCCAGGCAGCGCATTCCAGACCACCACCACCCTCTGGGTAATAAAATTTTTCCTCACATTCCCCCTAAACCTCCGGCCCCTCACCTTGAACCTATGTCCCCTCATGACTGACTCTTCAACTAAGAGGAACAGCTGCTCCCTATCCGCCCTGACAATGCCCCTCATCATCTTGTACACCTCGATCAGGTCGCCTCTCAGTCTTCTCTGCTCCAACAAAATCAACCCAAGTCTATCCAACATTTCTTCATAACTTAAGTGTTTCATCCCAGGCAACATCCTGGTGAATCTCCTCTGCACCCCCTCCAGTGCAATCACATCCTTCCTATAATGTGGTGACCAGAACTGCACACAGTAATCCAGCTGTGGCCTCACCAAGGTTCTATACAACTCCAACATGACCTCCCTACTTTCATAATCTATGCCTCGATTGATAAAGGCAAGTGTCCCATATGCCTTTTTCGCCACCCCACTAACATGCCCCTCCGCCTTCAGAGATCTATGAACACACACACCAAGGTCCCTTTGTTCCTCAGAACTTCCTAGTGTCATGCCGTTCATTGAATACTTCTTTGTCAAATTACTCCTTCCAAAGTGAATCACCTCACACTTTTCAGGGTTAAATTCCATCTGCCACTTATCTGCCCATTTGACCATCCCGTCTACATCTTCCTGTAGCCCAAGACACTCAACCTCACTGTTAACCACCCAGCCAATCTTTGTGTCATCCACAAACTTACTAATCCTACCCCCCACATAGTCATCTATGTCGTCTATATAAATGACAAATAATAGGGGACCCATCACAGATCCCTGTGGTACGCCACTGGACACTGGCTTCCAGTCACTAAAGCATCCTTCTGTCATCACCCTCTGTCTCCTACAACTAAGCCAATTTTGAATCCACCTTATCAAATTACCCTGTATCCCGTGTGCATTTGCCTTCTTTATAAGTCTCCCATGTGGGACCTTGCCAAAAGCTTTGCTGAAATCCAAACAAACGACATCAACTGCACTACCCTCATCTAATTTATTTTGCAACGGAGGTGGAGGCCATTTCATCCGTTGGGGTGGCCCGTCTTCAACTTGAGACATTTACTTCCCTCTCTTATCCTCTGCTGTCAGTATCCCAAAGCCTTGTGCTTCTGAGCTCCCAGTCCTGCCTTGCGCACCTTCTTTTCTGCTGAGACCAGGTGCAACTCACCCCTTGGAGCATTGAAGTGTTGGAGTGTCGTTCAGGAAATTGGGCAGATATTCATTGAACTGTTCCACAGTCGGCCTGATGATGCCACCCTGGTTGGATTGCATGCACCTCTTAAAACAGGTCAGCTGAGCTGGGCGAAAGGAAATGGAAGCAGAGTCAATGGGTTACTTCGAAAGATATGTTGTAATTCTGAACCTCAATTTATGAATCTTGATGAAAAGAGAGGCATGCTGTTTTCATCTGGCACTCATCAGGACAAACACAAGAACATCAAATTTCAAACACACAATTTATACTACTAGAGAAAAGGGTGCTGTTTGGTTGGTCAGAAAACTCTGATTGGTTGAGGTGTTGCCATGGAGAAAGCAACAGGAACTAGAGTCTCCCTGAGCTCCCAGGCAATTCAAAAAGATACAAGGCTTGGATATATTCCTTTTGTTTGCAGAGGACAGGTCCCTGCATATGAATGTATGTCACTGCTGGCAAACATAAACGAGCTGTGTTACGAGCTTGACTGATTATCTTAAATCGGTTGTTAGTGTAGCTATTAGCGCACTCAGGATTGTTCATCATGTGCTGCCCAATTGTGGAACCACATCTAAAAGTGGATGTTTTGTTTTGGTTTTGCAAATGTGGGTTAGTTGAGGCCTATTCCCAACAAGCGAAGGAACGTGTTGCTTGATTCAATCAGCCAATCATCAGGACTTACGGCCCGTGTACCTGGCATCACACTGGCACGGAAATTCATCCACAATGTTGCTCAGTTATGTGATGGGCAGACCGCCTTTTTGGACTGATGGCAACATCCTGTTAGTTGGAAAAAAACCACTCGTGTCACCGCTGGATAGTAGCAGCGTGAGCCGCCCTGCCTCAGTTGGTGGCCCTCATTGATGTTCATGAAGATGAGCTTGGGTAATCTGTAAGTGGACCGGTGGCTAGTGCAAATAGTTTCCCATTTTTACCTCAGAGATGGCAAGGGCACTCCATGCATAAGCCTTCATTCTTAAAGCCTAGCCACTTGGGATGTGCATGAGGAAACCCAGCATGTTATCCCATGATGTACAGTGACTTCCCCTTTGAGCTAAGAATGCAGAGAGATCAGAAACCTTTAAGGCAAGCATAGGGAGATACTTGGCTGGGAGTTGTCAATTTTGAAGAGCTTATCTACAAACTGCCTCCCTTCAAAGCATGGGCGGCTCAAAGGGCTCATTGCTCCTTTAACACTTTAGCACATGTATGAAATATTGTAACAATCATAGAATTATAGAGTGGTTACAGCATAGGAGGAGACTGCTTGGCCCATTGTGTCGTGCTGACTCAGTTAGCCCCACTCCCCCGCCCTTTCCCCTGTAGCCTGCAAATCTTTTCTCTTCAGAAAATAATCCAATACCTGTTTGAAAGCCTTGATTGACCCTGCCTCCTCCACGCTCGCAGGTGGAACATTCCAGATCCTAACCACTCGCTGCGTAAAATAAGGCTTCTCCTCATGTCGCCTTTGCGTCTTTTACCAGTCACCTTAAATTAGTGCTTTCGATCCTTCCACCAATGGGAACAATCTCTCCCTATCCACTCTGTCTTGGACCCCTCAAGATTTTGAACATTTAACAACTCGTTCCAAACAAAAGCAATCAAATGAAGAGGGAAAAGATCTTACTATTGGTAGCCGGGCAGAATTTGCCAGTGTTGGGTCCTAAGATGTGTAGCCGACAGCAACGTGATATCGGATTCAGCCAGTCTATAAAATCATCCACCCACGAGGAAGCAGGGATGGCCATGTAAGACCTGCGGGGGTGAATTAGTTTGAGAACATGAGAGATGGTGGTTCAAACCATTTTAGCTCAGCGTTAAGGTCAGAAAGTGTGTGGGGATTCATGTGGAGCATTAACACTGCCTGTTAGATAGATAATTGGTTCATTGGAAACTCTTCATGGCAAATCGGTTCAAACAAAACAAGTAATCATAATTCATAACACAGTTATAGACAATCATTAAAATTAAAATACAATATAAAATAATTAAAAGATTGCAGTGATGAATATACAAACTATTTTAATACATTGTAAAATGTAGGTCTCCTTAATTAACAGAATAGAAATGAAAAGTCTACTGCACTCTGCATTTTGTATTAAAGTCCATAGATCGTGAGGTTGAATTCATTAAATTCTCGGTCATCATTCTGAGTGTTATAAAGTAGGGGACTGGGCTGTCTCCCAGTCTATCCGTCCTATATCTTATTTACAGAATGCTGTCTTTTCTCCTCACTTCAATCGCACATTTATTTTTGTGTGGTTGTGGTAAGAGGGAGAGGGGATGAGAGGTGGGATTCAAGAGTTTTCTAATGAAGTCCAGACAGAGCTTTTTCTACCTTTCAGCAAGGGAGCTCATAGTCAGCTGCTTGTGTCAGACTAGCTTTGGTGCGGATTGTCCAGGGTCTGTTTTGGTGCTTGTTTCTTTACACTTTGGAGCTTGTTCTCATGTTCTTTCGTGAGTGCAGCGCTCCAAACCAGTGCTGTTTCTCTGATGTACGGAGTCACAGTTATGCATCTCACGCAGGCTTCCAAACACAATAATGTTGCCGTGCAGGATGGGGGGCCTTGTCCTTTCACTCGTTCTTTGAAGGAGCTGTCCTATCCCCTGCTCAGAGCTTTTCTAAAACATCGCTTGTCCAAATGTTTACCCTGCTTCTCGTTTCTCAATCTGTTGCAGATGCCTTCTTCTAACTTGACACCTGGAAGGGCACCCAGGTATTCTCTGTGTGTAAAAAAGTCTATACCGTCTCTGTTCTTCTGGTGATGATTTTCAAAAGAAAATCGTCATCGAAACCAAAGTAGCAGCAGTGTGTACCATCCACAAGAAGCACTGCAGCAATTTGCCAAGGCTCCTTCAACACTCAAGAAGCTCGACACCATCCAGGACAAAGCAGCCCGCTCGATTGGCACCCCATCCACAAACATTCACTCCCTCCACCACTGACGCACAGTAGCAGCAGTGTGTACCATCTACAAGATGACTCACCAAGGCTCTTTAGACAGCACCTTCCAAACCCACGACCTCTACCATCTAGAAGGACAAGGGCAGCAGATGCATGGGAACACCACCACCTGCAAGTTCCTCTCCAAGCCACTCACCATCCTGACTTGGAAATATATCGCCGTTCCTGCCGCTGGGTCAAAATCCTGGAATTCCCTCACTAACAGCACTGTGGGTGTACCTACACCACATAGACTGCAGCGGTTCAAGAAGGCAGCTCAGCACCACCTTCTCAAGGGCAACTAGGGATGGGCAATAAATGCTGGCCTAGCCAGCGACATCCACATCCCACAAACAAATGCATTTTAAAAAAATGAGGCCCCCTCTAATCATCAACCAGTGGAAGTAATGATTCATCTACTTACTTCAGGAGTTCTTTGTCTCAGTGGGCAGTGGGTTCAAGTCTCACTCGAGCACAAAAATCGATACTGAGGGAATGCTGCACTATTGAAGATACCATATCTTAACTCCAATTAGCTGCCTTTGTTCCATGTTCCTTTCATTCCCTTACCCAATAAGAACTCATCAATCTCAGTCCTGAAGATTTCATGGTCCCTCAAAATCCATAGTCGAGAGTTCCAGACTTCCACTGCCTTTTTGTCAAAATGTGCTTCTGATTTCAGTCCTGACACATTTTTTTAAATTCGTCCATGGGATGTGGGTGTTGCTGGCTAGCACTTATTGCCCATCCCTAATTGCCCTTGTTCAGAGGGCATTTTTTTTTAAAAGAGTCAACCACATTGCTGTGGGTTTGGAGTCTGGTCAGACCAGCTAAGGACAGCAGGTTCCCTTCCCTAAAGGACATTAGTGAACCAGATGGGGTTTTTACAACAATCGGTTCATGTTCACCATTGGACTTTTAATTCCAGATTTTTATTGAATTCAAATTCCACCATCTGCCATGGCAGAGATTCAAACCCAGGTCCCCAGAGCATTACCCTGGGTCTCTGGATTACTAGTCCAGCACCAATACCACTACATCACCACCTCCCCAATTGCAGCTCTAATTTTAAATTAAGCCCCTTGCCTCAAGTACCCCACTCAAGGAACTAATTTCTTTCTTTCTACCTACTTAAATCTTTTTAACAATTTAAATATCTCAATTAGGTCACCCCTCACTCTCCTCACCTCAAGGCCTCTGCAACCTCAGAATTTAACAATGGAGCATAATTTAACCTGCATAGTGCTGAAAAGAGAGACAAGTTGCCAAAGCTTTTCATCTTGCACTCATCAGGACAAACGCAAGAATGCCAAATTTCAAACAATCGCAACAATTTGTATGACAGGAGAAAAGGGTGCTGATTGGTTGGCAAGTTGATTGGCTGAGGTGATGCCATGGAGAAAGCAACAGGGAACCATAGGCTTCCCAATTTCCCAGGTAATTCAAAGGAGCCGCAAGGCTTGAACATATTCCTTCTGCTTGCAGAGAATGGGTCCCTGTGTATGAATGTATGTCACTTCTAGCAAGTATAAATGAGCCACATTAGCACCGCGACTGGTTTAACCATTTAAGCTCTGCTATAATCATGGGTGAACTGCACCCCCTTCCAAGGCCAATATATCCTTCCTGTGGTAGGGTGCCCCAGAGCTGAACGTAGTCACTCCAGATCTGACCTCAGCCCTCCAGGTGTGAGTGCCGTGCTCCCAGATGTGACTATGGTAAGGTTACATGGCACACATACAGTGTGGGTAAAGCAATAGCGATACACTGGAGGTTTTCGTGTGTGAAAGAAGCATTCACCTCAAACTCAATGCTACTCACTCTTGAGGGAATTCAGTGGCGTACTGGATCTTCTGTGTCATGGAGTTATTGTCGCACCCCACACTGGAGCAGACCCCATTCATCCCATCGACCGTCGAGAAGTGGTATCCAGCAGTGGTGACAAAGTATATCGGAACACCCACCTCAAAGTACTTGTTCAGGGCAGCAAAGTACTTCAGCATATACGAGTCCTAATGGGGCAATAACATAAGGAAAGTTTTGATCAGGCCACAAGGCCACGTCATGCATGATGTTTTGTTTTAAAATGAATTGTGGATTAGTGAGTTGCAGAACTTGGGTCTTTGACTATGTTTGATCCTGTGGGGGTTTTGGGGTGTAAAGCGGGTGCCTACGGGTCCAATGTGGTGGCCGTTGTGCCCATCCCCTTCAGGCCCGTTATTTCATAGCATGGTTATCGCCCAGAAAGAGGCCATCATGTGAGTGCCTCTCCCCCGCCTTCCCCCCGTAACCCTGCACATCCTTCCATTTCAGATAATAATCCAATTCACTTTTGAAAGCCCCAACTGAACCTGCCCCCTCCACACTGTCAGGCAACTCATTCCAGATCCTAACCACTCACTGCGTGAGAAAGTTTCTCCTCTCCATTGCTTCTTTTACCAATGACATTCAATCAGTGCCCTCTGGTTCTCGATCCTTCCGCCAATGGGAACAGTTTCTCCCTATTTACTCTGTCCAGACCCCTCATGGTTTATCCTAATATTGATTATAATCTCCAGGAACAGGAAGAATATAGAGGGAGATATGACTTAAATATAGGGATCACAACTGTCATATCCACTTTTATGGCATCTAATTGGTAAAGGCCCTTCCATAGGTATCCAGGGCACATGCCTGAAACAGGCTTTAGGCCCTCTGAATAGGCCAATCAGTGCCCTCTGGTTCTCGATCCTTCCGCCAATGGGCACTGGACAAACTGAGGGGGTCCTTAATGTGAGCACGAGAGGCTAGGTTAGGTGTTAATTTTCGCTTCCCTCACTCTGATTCTATGTTAAATATCTGGGCAGCTCCAGATTTGGCTCATCCCCTCCCCTCTATGCCCACCCAGCACCACCACCACCCCCCCCACCCCTCCTTACTACCTCAGCTGATAGGGTGGTGGATACAGATTCATTGGCAGCCTTCAAAGTCCAACAGGATATAGACCTGACAGGGGAAGAGATCTGAGCAGTGTGGGGGAGGAGCGGGGGAGGGGGACAAGCGGGCATGCTCATTGGCAGAGCCAGGGCCGAGTCGACGGGCCATGAGGCCTACGTTTCTGAGACGCCCTCTTCTGTGATTCCATGGTGCGCCTTTTGCACAGCTGGGAAGCAGAGGGACTGACCAAAGGCAGGGAGAAGACGGTTCAATACTGACCGTTGGCAACGCAAGTTCCTGATCAAGGCCCACACGGACGTGGAGCATTAAGAATATTCCAGCGCACAGCATGAAGAGAAACAGGATGATCTAGAAGAGAAATGGGAGAAAGAATCATCAGCCAAGTCGAATACACTGAGGTGTCAGCAAAGGATGCAGATTTTAAGCCACCAGGACAGGAGCGTGGTGGCAACAATTCCCCTGTACGCTAGGACTATTGATGACATGTGGATGTTTTCATTGTCAAACATTCACTGCCATAGTTTGTAGGTGGGCTGAGGTGGCGCAGCCGATCCGGTGTTGGTGGACTCCTCGATGGTGCACTTTTGAAGTGCTTAACAGATCCCAGAGTCTCTCCTTCAACATATATGGGAGGGGGTGGGGGTGAAGTATTTGGCTGACTGGGTATAGATTGACATACTCAAGGTATCTGCAGTCGTATCATCATGAAGCAGTTGCAGGATTATAATGAAGTTTCTTACAGAACCTCACGATTTACTGTCAAACGCTTTGGGCAGGGAACGAAGAGTTCCTGGTGCTGTTCCCAACATTTCTCTCGAACTTGTTTGACAACAAAGACCAGAGGTCCCACTGGAAGGGCTAAAGCCACACTGCGTCTCTGAGGAGGTTTCCTCAGCCTCAGGAAAGTAGGCCGTAGAACACAAGCCTGTTATGAAGGAGGCCTGGGCGCCTTCACTGGGCCTGCCACCTCGCTCCTCTTCCCCCAGCACCCTCGCCCAGCCTAGGAGATATGTCCCATTCACTCTTGAAGTTTCATGAGTGTTGAAACAATATTTGACGAAAACAGCATTCTTTCCAATGTTAAACTTGCATTGAATTTACGGCCTAAATGCAGGCCATTCAGCCCACCTGGTCAGTCTCTTAGTGAGCTTCCTATTATCCCTGTTTATCTAACCCTCTCAACACAGCCTCCTGTTCCTTTCTCCCTCAATCTCCTCAACCGCTCACGAGCTCCGCATTCTCACCACAATCGGGTTAAAGACATTCTCCCAAATTCCCTATTGGATTTATTAAATTTATGGCCCGCTCGTTTTGGATGCCCAAGCGGAACCACATTCTCTGCATCAGCCCCTTCACAATCTTTAAGCCTTTTGTCAGGTCAGGCCTCAGTCTTCTCTTTTCTAGAGAAAAAGGCCCCAACCTGTTCAACCTTTCCTGATACCCCTCAGTGCTGGTATCGAACGCGTCAATCCTTTTTCATGCCTTCTCCAGTGTCTCTACATCCCTGTTATAATATGGAGACCGGGACTGTTCGCAGTGCTCCAAGTGTGGTCTATACAAGTTTGGCACAACTCCTGCTTTTGAATTGTGCTCCCTGCTACTTGGTATAAAATCGCTGGATGCCTTTCTTACCACGATTATCCTGGTGACAGAGTGCAGCAGAAACGGGGCATAATACTCCCTCATAAAGGGCAGCAAAATCCCCTCGTTTTTTTTCTTTTTCTTCCTGCACTTTGAGCGCACACAGCAGCAGATATCGAATCTGTTCGCCTGCAGGAGAGACCAGACTGAGGTCAAACAAATAAGGATTGTAAGTTTGTAGCACATTTTTAATATGAGGGAACACATTTTTCACAAAATGTTCCACATTTTACATTTACAGCCATGTAAACACTGTAGCCACAAGAGCAGGTTAGAGGCTGGGAATCCTGCGGAGAGTAACTCACCTCCTGACTCCCCAAAGCCTGTCCACCATCTACAAGGCACAAGTCAGGAGTGTGATGGAATACTCCCCACTTGCCTGGATGAGTGCAGCTCCCACAACACCCAAGAAGGTCGACACCATCCAGGACAAAGCAGCCCGCTTGATTGGCACCCCATTCACCACTTTAAACATTCACTCCCTCCACCATCAATGCACATTAGCAGCAGTGTGTAACATCTACAAGGCTCCTTTGACAACACCTTCCAAACCCACGACCACTACCATCTAGAAGGACAAGAGCAGCAGATAGATGGGAACACCACCACCTGGAAGTTCCCCTCCAAGTCACTCACTATCCTGACTTGGAAATATATCATCATTCCTTCACTGTCGCTGAGTCAAAATCCTGGAACTCCCTTCCTAACAGCACTGTGGGTGTACCTACACCACAGGGACTGCAGCGGTTCAAGAAGGCAGCTCACCACCACCTTCCCAAGGGCAATTAGGGGTGGGCAACAAATGCTGGACTAGCCAGTGATGCCCACATCCCTTGAATGAATAAAAAAGATTAAGGTATTATCATCATGAAACATTAATGTAATTAATGTCCAGCATTTTAATGTTGAAATAGGACTTATTTTTGATAAGTGGGCATGCTTCTGTCAATCATTTACTCTGCAACTGTAAGTAAATTTTGGCTTATGTGAATTATCAATATCTAGCATTAGTGGGATGTCTCTTAGTTTACCATCCTCTGGAAGTGATAAAACCAGAGGTGGCTGCAGTGTGGTAGCTTCTAGAACATAATTGCAGTGAAATTCAAGTCAAATTAATAGGTTAGTTGGGGCAGAGCACGTTGTATACTGTACCTCCTTTCTCCGCGCATCTAGGGACATCAGGGCCACGAACGCTGACATCTGGAGGAGGAAATCGAAGAACACAGCCAGTGCTGCGTAGAGTGCGAAGGTGCGGACTGCTGGCATTTTGGTGAGGGCACCTGTAGGAGGGATAGGGCGTTGGTGTCTGAGTCCTACTTGTGTTAACATCTGCAGAGACAACTCACTTCAAGTCATGACAGCTGTATTCATCCTCCCCCCATCCACCCCCCCCCAACCCCCTCACTTTGCGGAACACCTCTGTTCAGTCCACAAGCATGACCACCCCTCTGCACCTCCAGCTTCCGGTCCCCCGTCATTTTCATTCTCTGCCCCACTCCCACTCAGACCTCTCTGTCCTCGCTCTGTCACACTGCTCCAATGAAACTCAACGCAAGCTTGAGGAACAGCACCTTAACTTTCGATTAGGCACTTTATAACCTTCCAGAGTCAGCATTGAGTTCAGCAATTTCAGATGGTAACCTCTCTCCCCATTTCTTCGAACAGCTGTTGGTGGTGATTCTGCCATTTACACCTCCTCTGCACCCATCTTTTGTTTCTTTACTTGTGCCATTACCATTTCTTTTTGCCATACATCATAAATGGGGAGGTGATGGTGTAGTGGTATTGTTGTTGGGCTAGTAATCCAGAGACCTAAGGTAATACTCTGGGGACAGGGGTTCAAGTCCCACCAAAGCAGATGGTGGAATCTGAGTTCAATTAAAAGTCTAATGATGTTGATTATTGTAAAAACCCATCTGGTTCACTAATGCCCTTTAGGGAAGGAAATCTGCTGTGCCTGGCCTTCATGTGGCAATAAATGCTGGCCCAGCCAGCATTGCCCACATCCCATGAACAAATATCCCATCCCATGAAAGAATAAAAAAAATCTTCCCATATCCCAGAACTGGATCTCACACTGTTTCATCCCTCATGGGATTGGAGAATGTTCACACAGAGGGTACACTCCCCTTAGCACTATTTTCTTAGGGTAATTAAAGCCCTAAGTCTGTTAAAGTCACTGAGTTTCTTGCTGCATTGCATTTCATTGGGATGGATGAAGGGCGCTAAATAAATGAAAGATTTTCTTGGAACAATCTGTGTGTTGGTAAAGGAATGTCACATTTCACAAATCTTAAAGAGCTTTTTTGAAGCAACATACAGGTACAGAGAATGCAGTGGATGCAGTGGTGTGAGTCAATCTCCAAGAGGTGGAGTTTACCAATCTTATTATTAGTAAAATTCAGGGATATGATGAGGGATGAAGGATAGCAGCGTTGGATAGGAAGTCAGTAGCTTACAAAGGATCAGGAGGGACAAAGATTGTAACTGGGGCATCTCTGCTTTTGACTTTGGTATACCTGGGCACAGAAAGACTGAAACTTAACAATGACTCCAAAGTGAGGCAAACAGTGCGGGGGAGCTGAAAGAAATTTGGAAAACAAAAAGCAAGGCCTGCATTTATAAGATCACTAGACATGAGGCGCCCATCGTTTGGGTGGAAGAGTGGAAATAAATCGAAACCTTACCCAGGCGGAAAGTGCTTTAAAACCGATGAAGTACTTCCAAAATGCAGCCACTGCGGCAATGTGGCAGCCAATTTGTGCACAGCAAGCTCCCACAAACAATGATAATGACCAGATAACTCTTGTTTTTAGAGGTGTTAATTGAGGGGTTGAATATCGGCCAGGGCACCAGGATTGTGGATGTGGAATCACTTCCACCCACTTGACAGGGCATCAGGCCATCATCTCATCTGAGAGAAGGCACCTCTGACAGCGCAGTACTCCCTCAGTACTGCATCAGAGTGTCCCCTCCCTGGAGAAGACTCGAACCCACAACTCTTTGGCTTAGAGATGAGAGTGCTAGCAACAGAACCATAACTAATAACAAGGCAGGTTACCGTAAATCTTGAATATTTCCTTGGTTACAGAGATGTTAGCCAGTCGTTTGCTTTATGATTGCATTCCTCACTATCCAACTGTTCAACAGTGACCCCCGGGGTTGTATCACTAGCACCATCTTGCAATCTGAACTGCAATTGTGTTGCAACATGAGGCCAGTACAGGGAGGAAGCTAGCTTTTGGTGGCTATCTCATGGCCAGATCAAAGGAAGAGCGAGAGACCACGGTATGCCTAGTCAAAAGACACAGGGAGCCTTTTGGACTGAGCTTAAAGACTGAGGCAAAGACCAACCGCCTGGGTGGAATTTTACCTGCCCCCGCTTGGTGGGTTTGTAGGCAGTGGGGTGACTGTAACATTTCTCGGACAGCCTTCCCACCAGCCTCCCGCCCACCTCCACCTCTCCTCAATTTAACGCTGGGACAGGCGAGGCCTAGGCCCGCCCACCCACCCTTGCCTCAGCTGAGGCCCTTCAGTGGCCAATGATAGACCACTTAAGGGCTGTTTCCCGCCCAGCCTCAATTTCTCAGTTTTCAGGCTGGGCAGGAGGATTTGAGGGGAGGTGGGGTTGGGGGTGGGGGTGGTGGTGGGGGCATGTTGGGTAACCTGAAAATGAACGTTGTTCAGGCCTCAGGTGGGAAGGGTGGGGAGTGGGGAGTGGGGCACCTCCATCGGCAGCCCCTTTTTAACCCTCAAAATGCCTGACTCCTGTGGGTGCTCCCTGCCCTCCGCCCCCCCCAAACCTCTCTACCAACACTCCCACCCCTCTCTGCCCCCCCCTCCCCGGGGTCACACCACCCCTCCCCGCCCTGAAAGCCCCACACTTGGACTCCCGGGACTTAAGCTCTGGGGGGGCCGCTTGCAGGCCCAGTCCTATCCACTGCAGCCTCTGGCGCTGCAGGGACTAGAGAGCTGCCGGCCAATCAGATTGGGTAGTTGGGAGCGTGAAATGGCTGCGGAGCAGGCAGTAGTGGCGGGGACGTGTTCTCTGCCAACTCTCCGGATGGCGGGAAGGGAAACCCCAGCCCATGGCTGTAAGTGGCATTGGAAAAGCCAGATTGGAAACACTGAGGCAGGTGCAGTGGACAAATTTGAATGCGAGGCCATCTCGTGAAGCATGAGCACATCGCGTGAGAAAAAAAATACAGCCGAGCACGGTGAAAATGCTCCTCGGAAGCAGATGCAGACACTCGAACAGCCTTGGCCCATCATTTAGGTGACAGAGTGAAAATAAACCGAAACCTTACCCAGGAAGAAACAGATAGACTCAGAGATGCTGCAGAGGAGCATGCTGGGAGCGACGTCCCCCAGCACGCGGCCAATCTGCTCTTCCCTCCGCTCCCCTGCTCGCCTCTCGTCCCTCTGTTGGTGGAAAGACAACGTGAGCGTTCCGGAAGGTTCTGCTCGTTTTGGGGCTGGGGGGTGGGTGCGCAGGACTCCTTGGCGAGGTGTTGACGGACTGCTAGGGCCCCAATTCCCTTTGCTTCGCGATACAGGCAGAAGATCAGCTTCTGACAGGTAAACCCCCCTCGCAAGTCTGACCACCCGCCTCTGTCGTAATCCTCTCCATTTTCTCTATTGATTCGAGAACGTTTTGGAGCTTTCTTTGTCTCGTTCTGCCAGTCTATAAAAACCTGGATCCTCACTGTGTTGAAGTTAAGATTTGAGGCCATCAAAAACTGTGCAATTCGTAATTCCCTTCACTTCCCCTTTCTCCTGCAGTATTTAGGGTTTTGAGATTCAACCCTGATGTGATCTAATCAATACTCCCTGATTTATTTTGCCTCCCCTGTTTGTTTTCAATTTGGGTTGCATCTTATTGATGGACCTTCAGCCTTTTCTCACTCACTTTCTCATTATGTTTTCACCACCACCGGACGTCTCAAAGCGCTTGAGAGCCAAGGAAGTCCTTTGGGAGTGTGGTCACTGTTGTAATGGAGCAAACGCGGCAGCCAATTTGCACACAGCAAGCTCCCACCAACCAATGTGATCATGGCTGGATAATCAACTTGAGGGGTAAATATTGGGCAGGACACCGGGGAGAACTCCCATGCTTTTCTTCGAAATAATGCCCGTGGAATCTTTTACATCCACCCGACCGGGTTTAGTGTCTCGTACAACTGACAGTGCAGCACTCCCTCAGCACTCCACTGGGAATATTAGCCTGGGTGACGTACTCAAGTCCCTGGAGTGGGACCTGAACCCACAACCTTCTGGCTCAGATTCAAGAGCACTACCCACCGAGCCAGAGCTGGCCCTTTCACTTTACAATCGAAGTAGTTCTGCCGGAAGTTTTGTTTCTGGGTTTGGGAAGTTGGGCCACAGTGGGGCGGGCGGGTAATTACTTTCAGTTAGCACATCCCAACACTTCAGCCAACTGACGAAGGGCTTGGTTGGATTTTCCTTTAACGGACCTGATATTGCAGCACAAGAATGAAGATGTTGTCAGCCCCAACTGCAAGCACGAGGAAAGGAACGACCTCCAGAATGATGAGCGAAGAGGGCACTCCAGCATAAGCATAAAGGCCCATGGACGAAAGGACAGCACCGAGCACCACTAGAATCCCTCCCAGTCCAAGGGTAACCTTTGAATCAATCTGTAGTTCGAGAGAAACCAGAAGCACGTGTGAGACATTGTATCCAGGCATTTGTGCCCTTTCTCCATTTGGCTGACTTTGCCGATAGGGCCTGTGAATCAGGCAAGTGGCTGCCTTTTGCCAACACAACACCAGGGCTGGCGGGCCCACTTATGAAACTAGCAGCAAGCTGCACCGCACGGTACATGCTAGCCATCTGGGCGACCCACACATCTCCGGGGCAAGAAAAGATTGACATTTTTATGGAGATGTTTTCGCTTAATTTGCTCAGCGGGCATGAGCGCCGCTGGCAAGGCCAGCATTGATTGCCCTCGGCGAAGGGGATGATCAGCCATCTTCTTGAGGGCAGTTAAGTGTCAAGCACGCGGCTGTGGGTCTGGAGTCACTTGTAGGCCAGACCAGGTAAGGATGGCAGATTTCCTCCTCAAGAGGACCTGGGTGAACTGGATTAGATTTGTTTTAGTAGCATTCCAGTAGTCGCCATTACTGAAACTAGCATTCTATTCCGCAGAGAGAAAAACAAAGTTAATGTTTCGAGTCTGTATGGCCTCTGAAGAAGATTTATACGGACACGAAACATTTACTCTGTCTTTCTCTCCACAAATGCTGTCAGACCTGCTGAGTTTTTCCAGCATTTACTGCTTCTGTTTCAGATTTCCAGTATTTTGCTTTTATTCCCTTCTGGAGTTATTTAAGTGGCCCCATTCTGTGCGACTGGCTCATCCCTTGGTCAATACAGCCTGGGTGTGGAAAGGGGCACCCGACTCACTAGCTTGCCTTCAGAGAGTGGAACTAAGGCTTGAGCCCAGGAGCAACAGTACATGAGTAACAGAGGAGAAAGGCACTCACCATGATGGTCCTCCAACTTGTGTATTCTCCAAGTGCCAAGGCAATGTAGATGAATATAACTAAATAACTGATGGCAAAAATTGGAATATCTTGTGCTGTGGTTCTGTTAATCTCATCTTCGAGTGATCGCTGCAAAAACAAATCCTTTTACTTGACCTCTGTTACCTCTCAATGAGGGCAGGGCTGTAAGCTCAGAAGGAACGGCCTCCCCCCTCCCTTGCCCATGAGACAGACGATTTCAAATACTAGCCCAGACTTTAGCGCATAGCCTAGGCGGACCTTGCCGAGTGAGGGGGAAGGCTGCATTGGGGCAGGTGCTGTCCCGTAACTGAGACAGGAAAGCGGGTGGGCCTTTTAAGGGACTTGTGGCGCTAGTCACAAACACAGGCGCGATGGGCTGAATGGCCATCATCTGTTTTTGTTTTTGTTTTTTGTTTTTGTTTAGCCATCATCAGTGTTGCACAATTCTATGGCTGGAAGGGTGCTAGCTCCCTGGTCAACCTTCCTCCCTTAACGGAAGCCACCAAAATGTGGATAATCCAAGTCATTGTTCCTTGTGGAATCCCTGGATAGGATGGCTGCACACCGCCCCCATGACAAAGATCCCGCAAGCATAGCTCATGACACAAAGGGTTCAGAGGCACCTTTGAGAAAGGCGCCCCGATTTAACTAAGGGGAAAGAAGAGTAGGGGAGCTCCCTCACCAACCCGCCTCCGGGAGCCTTGGCCAACATACATCCCTCCACTACTGACTGGCCATTTACTGTGGGGGGGAGGGGGGGAGCTTTTATTGGGATCTTGCTGTGCAAATGTGGCTGCACTTCAAAAGTAGCTCGTTGACCGTGAAGGGTGGGCCCTGGGGCAAATCGGGGAACTGAAGGTCGCTGGATTGGGCACACTGCCAAGGTGCCAGCGATCCCTGCAGCCGGGTCCCGATACAGCAGCCTGGCGATGGCCAGGGGGAGCTGTGCGTCCAGGGTCAGAGTTTGCTTGAGGGCGCTCTGCTCACGTAGGGTCTCGTTTGGCGATTCAAACAGTTCTCCCAAAGGTTTCCAACCCGTCGTACCTCAGACATGTAGACAAAGCTGAAGTTAATGGACTTGTTCTGCTTGTACTCCTGCAGGATCCTTAAGTATTCTTGTTCCCAGAGCAAGACGTATTCGTATTTGGGATTATCAGTTTCAAAGTTATTCAAAGAAAATGTTATAATGAAGGCCTCCGCACCAGTGAAATCCTCATCTGTTACAGAACAAAACAGGGGTTAACATGAGGAGGTAAGTGCAGAATCACACTGTGAGTGAAAGTCAGTCAGCCTCAATCAGCCCTGCCCTAATCAGGAGACTATTGCCAATTGTTATCAGGGGAATACTTGAGTGTTGGGTATATTTCTGCCCCTCGGAATTGCCCACCCTTTGGTTAAACTGAGTGAGAATGTTTCTCTCTATATAGTCACTCGGTAGCAGAGAACTTGAGCATTGCTGAGAAAAGAGACTAGCTGTTGAAGCTTTTCATCTTGCACTCATCAGGACAAAAGCAAGAATGCCAAATTTCAAAGGGAGCAACAATTTATGCGGTATGAGAAAAGAGTGCTGATTGTCTGGAAAGCCGACTCTGATTGGTCAAGGTGTTGCCATGGTGAGTGCACCAGGGAACTATTGACCCCCATACTTTAGTTTAATTCAAAAAAGGTGCAATGCCTGGACATGTTCCTTTTGCCTGCAGAGGACTAGTCTCAGCATATGAATATATGTAGCTTCTAGCAAGCGTAAGTGAGCCACATTGCGAGCTTGACTCATAATCTTAAATTGGTTGTTAGTGTCATTAGCCCACTCAGGATTGTTCAGCAAGTGCAGAATCACAGAATCACATCCAACATTGGACATTATGTTCTGAGTTTTACAAGCATGGGCTGGTTGAGTACGGTCAGTACTCTGCCAATTGTGAACGGCCGCAGGGACGTGCTGTTTGCCAGTCATTGGGATGTAAGCCCTACATACCTGGCACCACATTGGCACTGAAAGTCATATATCACATTAAATAATCTTTATTTTTCTCCATAACCTAGCAAATAAGTATCAGTCCTGGCTTAGAGGGTAGCAATCTTGCCTCCAACTCTGACTCGAACCCATTTGCCCACTCCAACTAGCCAAATAGAAACCCCACATTAGCACAAGGAGTGTATTTCTAATAGGCCGCCAGTTCCCTTTGATAACTCTGATTAAATTCCTTACCTTTATATCCACCAACTGCCAGGAATGGAAAGACGGGGGCTCCATAATCTGCCATGCAACTCATTCCCAATGCTGTATTGTCTTTGAAAGACAGAGGAGAGCTGGAGACAGAAAGGTATTTTTTGGCACACAAAAATCAGCAGGTTGTGTGTAAGTGTTGCAAGAACAGACAATCAGTGAGGGACCT
Organism: Cetorhinus maximus; assembly: GCF_964194155.1. NCBI lineage: Eukaryota > Metazoa > Chordata > Chondrichthyes > Lamniformes > Cetorhinidae > Cetorhinus > Cetorhinus maximus. The sequence continues at coordinate 21,986,775 of NC_135898.1, read as the reverse complement.
TCAAAAAGGAGATGGCTTGGGTACAGACTAGACACCGTCCCACAATGGGGAATTAAGCAGAGCCGTCTTAGCTAGAACTCCCTGAATGACTAAAGATATGGAGATTAAATGAAGACAAAGAGCTGTATGTTAAACATCAGGTTCCTGACTCTGTAGAAAACCAAAACTGAATACAAGAGGTACAGGAGAGAGGTGAAAAAAGGCAATAGGAGAGGTAAAACAAGGATGTGAGAATATTTTTGGCTGGGCCAGCCTTTACTGCCCATCTCTAGTTGCCCTTGAGAAGATGGTGGTGACAACTGAGAGGCTTGCTTGGCCATTTCAACCACATGTGGGCCAGAACCACAGATTTCCTTCCCTAAAGGGCATTAGTGAACCAGGTGGGTTTTTACAACAATGGTTTCATGGTCATTATTAGACTTCTAATTCCAGATCTTGATTGAATTCAAATTCCACCATGGTAGGATTTGAACCCAGTTCCCCAGAGCATTGCCCTGGGTCTCTGAGTTACTCGCTCAGCAACAATACCATTACATCATCACATCCCCATAATTTAGAAGGTAACATAAAAGGGAACCAGTTCAGGGAAGATTCACTCGGCTGATTCTTGGGATAAAGGGTTAGTCTTATGAGGAAAGGTTGAGCAGGTTGGGCCTATACTCATGGGAGTTTAGAAGAATGAGATGTGATCTTATTGAAACATATAAGATTCTGAGGGGGGCTTGACAGAGTAGATGTGGAGAGGATGTTTCCCCCTCATGAGGGAGTCTAGAACTAGGGGGCACAGATTCAAAATAACGGGTTTCCCATTTAAGATGGAGAGGAGGAGGAATCACTTCTCTTGGAGTCTGTGGAATTCTCTTCCCCAGAGAGCAGTGGAGGCTGGGTCATTGGATACATTGAAGGCTGAGTTGGATTTTTGATTGACAAGAGAGCCAAAGGTTATGGAGGGACAGACAGGAAAGCCACAATCAGATCAGCCTTAATCTTATTAAATGGTGGAGCAGTCTTGATGGGCAGAATGGCCTATTCCTGCTCCTAATTCTTATGATACGTGGAAGTATTTTATAAAGATAAATCATAAAGAGTTAGTCAAATGAAGGGCAGGGCCGATTACAGGCCGATTGTGGAGGTAGAGGGCGTGGCCGACCCTACTAAGTGAGTAGAGATTGTGGAGGCTCTGGCCCACAATCGGCCAACCCTCCTTAGGTATCCAAGTGGCGCTGGTGGGCTGAAGGATTGCAAGTGTTACCCCCTCTGTTCAAAAAGGAGGAGAAAGAGTGATAAGCGCGGCAACTGCAGGTCTAGCCAGTTTAACGGTGGTGATGGGGGAATTGTTTAGAGATTTTAATCTGGGACAAAGTTCATTGACATGTGGAAAACATTTATAAAAGTCACAGATTTATCAATTTTCCCTTGACTGTGCATGACTAACGGGACTGTCCTGTTTAATGAAATACCAGAGAGGAGCAGTGAGGGTAATGCTGTTGAGGTGAATCCAAAGTTTCGAAAGGTATTTGATAAAGTGCCACGTAATAGCACTTGTTGGCAAAATTTGGGATTGAAGGGGAAATAGCTGAGCGGTTACAAGATTGACTGGGGAGCAGAAGGTAGGGATTCAGTGATGAAGAGAGTGAAAATATATTGTGTTCCCCGAGGGGGGGTTGCCACTAGGACCACTGCTCTTTGATATACAGGGTTGCCCAACATATGGCCCACAGGCTGGAGTGCGGCCCACCGAGGATTCCTACCCAGCCCATGGACCAGTGTTCAAAATCCAGTTAAATAGATTCTGCAAGGAGCCACTCCTCTAATCTCAGGCTATTTCCCTCCTGCGATAGCCTCACCAGAATTCCAGTGTCTGCTTTAAGGAGGAGTGGACCTGACCTGTCCCCACAAGGCCACCATGCTGCATTGCGCATTCACAGGTCAATGAGAAATATTACATGTATCAAAATTGCACTGAAGTACCTCTGAGTGCAGCATGATCTATGTAAAAAAAAAATGAATATCATTTACACATTGTGCGACGGCCATTTTGAAATGCTTTGTACTGTTGTTTTAGGCATACGGGACTCTTGCCTTTATCAATCGAGGCATAGATTACAAAAGTAGGGAGGTCATGTTGGAGTTATATAGAACCTTGGTGAGGCCACAGCTGGAGTACTGTGGGCAGTTCTGGTCGCCACATTATAGGAAGGATGTGATTGCACTGGAGGGGGTGCAGAGGAGATTCACCAGGATGTTGCCTGGGATGAAACATTTAAGTTATGAAGAGAGGTTGGATAGACTTGGGTTGTTTTTGTTGGAGCAGAGAAGACTGAGGGGCGACCTGATCGCAGTGTACAAGATTATGAGGGGCATGGACAGGGCGGATAGGGGGATAGGGAGCAGCTGTTCCCCTTAGTTGAAGGGTCAGTCACAAGGGGCAGGAGGTTTAGGGGGGATGTGAGGAAAAACCTTTTTACCCAGAGGGTGGTGACGGTCTGGAATGCACTGCCTGGGAGGGTGGTGGACGCGGGTTGCCTCACATCCTTTAAAAAGTACCTGGATGAGCACTTGGCATATCATAACATTCAAGGCTATGGGCCAAGTGCTGGTAAATGGGACTAGGTAGGTAGGTCAGGTGTTGCTCACGTGTCAGTGCAGACTTGATGGGCCGAAGGGCCTCTTCTGCACTGTGTGATTCTGTGATTCTATGATATTTGCATGAAGAAAGTCTATTTTTGCAAAAAGAAAAGAGAGGTGATTCAAATCCACAATGGGCAATTGTTTTCACCGCGTCAGGTCACTTAGGAATCACCCGCCAACCTTGGTCAGCAGTCTAGCTGCTATGATTCCAGATATCTCCCTAAATCAGTCTTCAATACAAGAAAGGAAGCCAGTAAATTAATTTCTCCTCATGTGAAGCTTGTTCATAAAAATGCACTTTTTTTTCGCTGTTTCGATTGGATTAATACAAATTTCTTATGACTTATCTTCCCGAAATGGTCTCGTGGTGAAATGTGGCACCTCACACCAAAAGGTTGACACCCCTGGAACATGTTAATGTCCTAGACTTGAGTATACAGAGCACAGATCCTTAGCTTTATAAAGAGAGCAGTAGAGTGCCAAAGCATGGAGGTCATGCTCAACTCTCCCAAAAGCACTGGTTAGGCCCCTGCTGGAGGGCTGAGTGCCAGCTCTGAGCCCCTCTCTTCCAGAAGCATGTCAATGCCTTGGAGACGGGCAGAGCAGATTTGCCAGACTGGTGGGGTCTTCAGCTACAGGGGAGGAGCCGGAGATGCCAGTGCTGCTCTCCTTAGAGCAGAGAAGGTTAAGGGGAGATTTTAATGGAGCTGTTCGAAACGACAAGGGGTTTTGACATGGGAGGGAGGGAGAAACCGTCTCCAGTGGGAAAAGGGCTGGTAACTAGGGATGATTGAGGAAAGAAGCGTTGGAAGAAAAATCATTTATGCAATGCGTTATCGTGATCAGGGATGCACTAAGCCTGTAAGGGCGGTGGAAGCAGATTCCATAGTAACTTCCAAAAGGGAATCGGATAAATCCTAGAAGGGAAAATGTGTGCGGGGGGAAATTGGAAAGCTCTTTCAAGGAGCTGGCACATGCACGATGGGCTGAATGGCCTCCTCCTGTGCTGTGGCTTTGACCCCAGGGCAAAGCGCAGAGTTACGGGGGTTTGTGCACCAATTCTCCAACAGTGCCCCCCCCTACACTGTCTTTCTCTCTCTCTCTCTCTTGCTGTGCGCCTCCATATTGTAAAACATATGAAGGGGTGGAAAACTTACTTGACGCAATACAGAAAGTGGTCTCGCCAGTCGACAGTCCCGGTTATGCCGGTTACGGTCTGGTTTGCAGTGGCGCTAATCCTGGTGCTGTTGTTCTGGAAGTACTGCAGCAAGCTGTTGACGGCGCAGTCTGTAGTGCGTGGGTTGTTGGGCTGGAGAGGAGCATAGCAAATGTCCTTGATGGTGATGTTCCTCTGCGCCGTTTCTGACCAGACACTTATAGCCTGGAGCCGTGTCTGAAAGTCCAGGAGCTCCAGGACGATCTCCTTGGAGAAGATGCCATTGTACGTGTTTGGCCCAAAAAGTACGGAATCATAGGTGTAACTGGAACGGTTCTCCACGGTGACGATGATCTGGTTGGTGCGGAAGAAAGGGCCAAAGTTGGCATCGTGGAAATCTTTCTCCCTGCGGGCACGGCTATCGGGGGCCGACCACAGCTCCACGGGGTTGGTGGTGAGCGTGATGAATACAAGCCCGGCCGACAGCACGATGACGACGACGAAAGCGATGCAGATCACGACAATGGGGTATCGGGCCACCATGGTGCCCCACGCCCTGAACATCCTGGCCAGGGACAGCTGTGTGGCCCGGCTGAGCTTGTGAGACCAGGCGACGTCCTTGGGGCCGAGCGGGGGGCTTTGCGGGAGGCCGGTGGCGGCAGCACCAGCCTGGCGTTTCTGAGCCGCGCGGCAGACGAGGAAGGTGGCGAACAAGAGCACCACCAAGCAGAAGGCGATGATGCATATGACGAGGGCGCCGTCCAGCTTGCCGATCTTCCAGGGCCCGGGGGGTGGGACTGGAGCCGGGATGGCGGGGCAGGACTCGACGCAGTCCAGGCAGGAGCAGGCCTGCCCGTTCAGGCCCGTGGACTCGTCGCACCTCCAGAAGGTGCCGTTGTACGGCACAATCCCGCTGCCGGGGCTGGTGGTCGTGTTGTCGGTCAGGACAAAGTCGATGTCCAGCGGGGCCAGGCCGTTGCTGCTGTCGCCTTGGAAACGGAGCCAGCGCTCGGTGTTGCACAGCGTGGAGCCGTACTTGCCGCACATGGGCGAGATGGCATAGCCACCCGTTGCAGGGATGCGCACATTCCTGCACGAGTTGAACGTGCCGTCGGCAAACCGCCTGGTGTAGTAGCACTGGTACTCCAACACGGCCTCGGTGGCCACGTACAAGACGCTGGTGTTATAAGTCCTGGTGACGTTAATGTAGAGGCTCTGGTTCGGGCTGCAAGTGTTCTGACAATAGAGGTTTATAAAGTTGTCGACACAGGAGGGGCAGCGGCTTAAGAGGGGCTTGGACAGCGATAGGCTCTTGTCCAGCATCTTCAGCTGCTTCACTGAACAGCACGCGCGGGTGCTTTGGTCTCCGGTGTAGAGCATTGGACAGACCGTTTTCAGTTGCTCCAAGTGTTTGCCCGATATAATGGGGGCAGGTCCGTTGTACACGCAAGGGATTCTGGCCGGCAGCAAACTGTTAGTCACCTCCGGGTTTTTCCCACAGTCTTTATAAAAGGCACAGTATCCATGCTGGTGAATTGAGGTGCAGGTCACCTGTAAAGGGGGAAAGTTCGGTGAACTGTTAGAAGCATATTCTCTTCAGAACATCACAGTCCTGCGGCGAGTAACTCACCTCCTGACTCCCCAGAGCCTGTCCACCATCTACAAGGCACAAGTCAGGATGTGATGGAAACTCCCCAGTTTCACTTGCCTGGATGAGTGCAGCTCCCACAACACTCAAGAAGCTCGACACCATCCAGGACAAAGCAGCCCGCTTGATTGGCACCACATCCACAAACATTCACTCCCTCCACCGCCAAGACAGGAAATATTTATGCCTATAGGGCTTCAAAAGCCTTGGGCCAAGTCTTAACCCCCAGGCTAAGGTGGGTTTGGGGTTATGTCAGAGGTTAAAGGGCAACAACAGGAACTGAAGCTGTCCCAAGCTACCCCCGCTTCCAGTTTTAATGGATGGCAGGCCAGGGTTGGGTAACTAATCCACTCATCAGAAGCAGGTTGGTGTAAATATTATGTAGAGGCCTTTTAATGGGCATTCTAGTTTTTAACCACGGGCTTCCCAGGCTTTAAGGAACTCAGCAGCTTAAAGGGAGCAAAAGGGGCAGAATCCATGTGGTAAGTGCCTTTACAACACTTCTTGTGGGCCGAGAGGGGGAGGAGTGCTTCCTTCAGGCCCAACAAGCTAGCCAGTAAACCCTTCTTTGCAATCTGTCTGATTCCCCCGCCCACCACCACTATTGGAGGCCCCTCCCCACCACAATCGGGACCCGTTCGCTGGGTGATCGAGACACCCTTGCGATCAGGACCCCCCCCTCCACAAACAGCTAAGGTGATATTAGGACAGGTGACCATAGGCTTGGCCAGGTAGGGTACTGAGCGCAACATGGTAGGTTATGTTATCAATGATCTCTCTCCATGAAGAAATTCCTGCAGGTTTTCCTGTTGGTCATAGTTAATCCATTCTTCACGCAGCATATCACTGATTTGTCATAAACCCAGAATATTCTGTCACCATTTTAATCCTTTTCCTCCCAACTTCAGGAAAATGTTTTCCCTAAAACCCTCCGCCTCTCTTCTTCTCTAGCTCTCATCTCCACCTCCCTGCCCTCCATTGCCATCTCTCCTTCCCTCTATCTCTCCATTGCCATCTCTCCGCCTCCCTATCTCTCTATCTCTCAGGTCTCCACCACTCCGTTGCCAACTCTCCAGCCTTCCAGCCTTTTACTCTTCCATCCCTCTGTCTCTCCATCCTTCCATCCCTCCTTCTATCTCTCCGTCCCGCCCTTTCTCTGGCCCTCTGCCCCTCACTCCTCACTCCTGATGCTCCTGGAAAGCTCTGACTGCAGACAATATTGTCCTGATATTTTGCCTGGGCATCTCAGAGTCAATTTTTGGCTGATCACAACCCTGCGTGAAAGCGCTTTGGGACACTGGGCTAAGCTAACAGCACTATTCAAATGCAAGATGTTGTAACAGCAAAATAGGACTCAAAGACCACTGTGTCCAGTCCTCAGTCAGGGCAATTACAGAGAAGTTAGTCAGCTCAGTCACAAATCGAGTGACACAGAGATCACAGCAAGTAAGACAGAACAATCTCATAGTCAAAAACCAGTAATGAGTGGTTGGCACTTACCATGAATGAGAGGAGATTGAGTAACAGTAGAACAGCGAACACTTTCACCAACATTTTAGATTTCTTTCACCGGTCTTTTTACTTTAACAAAACTGTCATACTTTGGACAGATTTCACAGGAGGTCTGAGTGACAGGCAGAGAATATATCCATCAATTTCCGGAGCAGGGTATGGGATTTTAATAGACTCTCCTGCCCCACGTCATCCTCCTCTTCCTTATCATTGCTGTAGCGTGATGGAGGACAGCCAATCTGAAGCCACAAATACCAATAAATACCAGGTTATCATTAACTTAGTGTCCTGCTAGCAGGCAATGGTTAAAAGGGCACAGGTCCATTTACTCAGCTACTCTAGAATGTTAGCTGTGACTCAGGCGGGTGACGCTCCTGCCTCTGAGCCCAAAGGTTGTGGGCTTAAGTCCCACTCCAGGACTTGAGTGCAAAAAGACTGATACTCCAGTGTGATACTGAGGGAGTGCTGCACTGTTAGAGGTTTCCTCTGTCAGATGTGAGTTTCATTGAGGACCCATTCTGGGGGGGATGGGAATGGAATGATTTTTTTAAAAAGTTGATGGTCAAAAGAGTGTATATTTTAAAAAGACATCTGTTTGATGTATGATATTAAAGTGCCAGGTATATTAATCTCCAGCAAATGCTGTTAATAGAACAACAGACAGTGTTTGTGTGTACGTGACTGTTGTGTTGCTAGAGGAATTGACTTTGGTGGGGCACTGGTGGTCGTTTGCCTGTCTGCCCACTTGATCTAAGTACCCTGCTGAGACACTGCTGGTGGAAATTCTCCAGTGCCGGAGTTACCCCTGGTCGGTGACACAAGATCCACTGACACATAGTGGGTGGTGACCACAGTAGTCATACACTAGAGTCTTTGTTACCCCTGGAGTTCTCCGTTGTCGAACACCTGATTGCTCAGTTTTGGCAATTCCCCCAGCATCACAACCATGGTCATGCAAATTCTGCTCCTCTAGTCTGGACATTGCACCTGCGTGTCATATAATCAGCTTTGGAAAAGAGCCATGTTTCACAAAATAAGAATGGAGTGTGTTATATATATTGGGTCTATTTGAGTGTGGTATATATACTGGGTCTACAGGAATATTGTATACATACTGGGTCTATTGGAGTGTGTTATATAAACTAGGTCTATTGGAGTGTGGTATATATACTAGATCTATTAGAGTGTGGTATATATACCGAGTCTATTGGAGTGTGGTATATATACTGGGCCAATTGGAGTGTGGCATTCACACCAGGTCTATTATCGTATGGCATATATACCAGGTCTATTGCAGTATGTTATATATACTAGGTCTATTGGAATATGGTATATATATAGGGTCTGTTGGAGTGTGGTATATATACCGGGTCTATTGGAATGTGGTATACATACCGGGTCTATTGGATTGTGATATATATACCGGGTCTATTGGAGTGTGTTATATATACTGGGTCTATAGGAGTGTGTTATATATACCGGGTCTATTGGAGTGTGGTATTTATACCGGGCCTATTGGAAGGTGGTATATATACTGGGTCTATTGGAATGTGGTATATATATCGGGTCTATTGGAGTGTGGTATATATACCGAGTCAATTGGTGTGTGGTATATATACGGGGTCTATTGGAGTGTGTTACATATACTGGGTCAATTGGAGTGTGGTATATATACCGGGTCTATCAGCGTGTGGTATATATACTGGGTCAATTGGAGTGTGGTATATATACGGGGTCTATTGGAGTGTGTTACATATACCGGGTCAATTGGAGTGTGGTATATATACCGGGTCTATTAGCGTGTGGTATATATACTGGGTCAATTGGAGTGTGGTATATATACGGGGTCTATTGGAGTGTGTTACATATACTAGGTCTATTGGAGTGTGTTATATATACTGGATCTATTTGAATGTGGTATATATACTAGGTCTATTGGAGTGTGGTATATATACCGGGTCTATTGGAGTGTGGTATATATACCGGGTCAATTGGTGTGTGGTATGTATACTGGATCTTTTGGAATGTGTTACATATACTGGGTCAATTGGAGTGTGGTATATATACCGGGTCTATCAGCGTGTGGTATATATACTGGGTCAATTGGAGTGTGGTATATATACGGGGTCTATTGGAGTGTGTTACATATACCGGGTCAATTGGAGTGTGGTATATATACCGGGTCTATTAGCGTGTGGTATATATACTGGGTCAATTGGAGTGTGGTATATATACGGGGTCTATTGGAGTGTGTTACATATACTGGGTCTATTGGAGTGTGTTATATATACTGGATCTATTGGAATGTGGTATATATACTAGGTCTATTGGAGTGTGGTATATATACCGGGTCTATTGGAGTGTGGTATATATACCGGGTCAATTGGTGTGTGGTATGTATACTGGATCTATTGGAATGTGGTATATACGCCAGGTCTATTGGAGTGTGATATATATACCGAGTCAATTGGAGTGTGGTATATATAGACCCCATATAAATAGCACACACCAATAGACCCAGTATATATGCCACACAACAATAGACCCAGTATATGTAACACACTCCAATAGACCCCGTATATATCTAACACTCCAATTGACCCGGTATATATACCACACTCCAATAGATCTAGTATTTAAACCGCATTCCAAAAGACCCAGCATACATACCGCACTCCGATTGACCCGGGACATGTAACACACTCCAATAGGCCCCGTATATATACCACGCTCCAATTGGAGTGTCCTTTATATACCGGGTCAATTGGAGTGTGTTATATATACTGGGTCTATTAGAATGTGGTATACATACGGAGCCTGTTGCGGTGTGGTACATATACCGGGTCTATTGGAATGTGGTATATATACCGGGTCAATTGGAGTGTGATATATATACTGGATCTATTGGAATGTGGTATATATACTAGGTCTATTGGAGTGTGGTATATATACCGGGTCTATTGGAGTGTGATATTTATATGGGGTCTATTGGAGTGTGGTATATATACCAGGTCTATTGGAGTGTGGTATATATACTGGGTGTATTAGAGAGTGGTATATATCCTGGGTCTATTGGAATGTGGCATATATACCGGGTCAATTGGAGTGTGGTATATATACCGGCTCTATTGGAGTGTGATATATATACTGGGACCATTGGAATGTGTTATATATACAGGGCCATTGGAGTTGGCATATATAGTGGGTCTATTGGAGTGTGGTATATACATCGGGTCTATTGGAGTGTGGTATATACACGGGGTCAATTGGAGTGTGTTATATATACTGGGCCTATTGGAATGTGGTATATATACTGGGTCTATTGTCATGTGGCGTATATACTGGGTCTATTGGAGTGTGCTATTAATATGGGGCCTATTGGAGTGTGGTGTATATACTGGGTCGATTGCAGTGTGGTATATACACAGGGTATATTGGAGTAGGGTATATATACAGGGTCTGTTGGAGTTGGAATATATAGTAGGTCTATTGGAGTGTGGTATTTACACTGGGTATATTGGAGTGTGGTATATATACGGGGCCTATTGGAGTGTGATATATATACCGGTTCTATTGGAGTGCGGTATTTATATGGTGTCTGTTGGAGTGTGGTATATATACTGGGTCTATTGGAGTGTGGTATATATACTGGATGTATTCGAGAGTGGTATATATACTGGGTCTATTGGAATGTGGCATATATACCGGGTCTATCGTAGTGTGGTATATATACTGGGTCTATTGGAATGTGGTATATACACCGTGTCAATTGGAGTGTAGTATATATACTGGATCCATTGGAATGTGGTATATATACAGGGCCTGTTGGAGTTGGTATACATAATGGGTCTATTAGAGTGTGGTATATATACTGGGTGTATTGGAGTGTGCTAGTTGTATGGGGTCTATTGAAGTCTGGTGTTTATACTGGGTCGATTGGAATGTAGTATATATACAGGGTCTGTTGGAATTGGCATACATAGTGAGTCTATTGGAGTGTGGTATATATACCAGGTCTATTGGTGTGTCATATATATACTGGGTCTATTGGAGTTGTGATATATACGGAGTCTATTGGAATGTGGTATACATACTGGGTCTATTGCAGTGTGGTGTATATACTGGGTCTATTTGAGTGCGGTATATATTCTGGGTCTATTGGAGCGTGTTATATATACCGGGTCTATTGGAGTATGCTATTTATATGGAGTCAATTGGAGTGTGGTACATATACCGGACCTAGTGTAGTGTTGTAATTATACGGGCTCTACTGGAGTGTGGTATATATACGGAGCCTGTTGCAGTGTGGTACATATACCGGGTCTATTGGAATGTGGTATATATACCGGGTCAATTGGAGTGTGATATATGTACCGGGTCTATTGGAGTGTCCTTTATAAATCAGGTCAATTGGAATGTGGTATTTATACCGGGTCTATTGGAGAGTGGTATATATACTGGGCCCATTGCAATGTGTTATATATACAGGGCCTGTTGGAGTTGGCATATATAGTGGATCTATTGGAGTGTGGTATATATAACGGGCCTATTAGAGTGGGGTATATATACTAGGTCTATTTGAGTGTTTTATATATACTGGGTCTATTGGAGTGTGCTATTTATAAGGGGTCTATTGGAGTGTGGTGTTCATACTGGGTCGATTGAAGTGTGGTATATATATATATAGGGTCTTCGAAGTTGGCATATAAAATGGGTCTATTGGAGCGTGGTATATATACCAGGTCTATAGGAGTGTGGTATATACACTGGGTCTATTGGAGTATGTTATATATAACGGGCCTATTGGAGTGTGGTATTTATGTGGTGTCTATTGGAGTGTGGTATATATACTGGGTCTATTGGAATGTGGCATATATACCGGGTCTATCGTAGTGTAGTATATATACTGGGTCTATTGGAATGTGTTATATATACAGGGCCTGCTGGAGTTGTCATATATAGTGGGTCTATTGGAACGTGGTATATACATTGGGTCTATTGGATTGTGGTATGTATACTGGGTCTATTGGAATATGGTATATATACTGGGTCTATTGGAGTGTGGTGTATATACTGCGTCCATTGGAGTGTGGTATATACGCCAGGTCTATTGGAGTATGTTATATACGTTGGATCTATTTGAGTGTGGTATATAGACTGGGTCTATTGATGTGTGCTATTTATATGGGGTCTATTGGAGTGTGGTATATATACTGGGTCTATTGAAGTGTCCTTTATATACCGGGTCTATTGGAGTGTGGTATTTATATGGGGTCTTTTGGAAAGTGGTATATATACCGGGTATATTGGAGTGTGGTATATATACTGGGTCTATTAGAGAGTGGTATATATACTGGGTCTATTGGAATGTGGTATATATAGTGGGTCTATTGGTGTGTGGGATACATACCGGGTCTATTGGAGTGTGCTATTTATACGGGGTCTATTGGAGTGTGGTATTTATATGGGGTCTATTGGAAAGTGATATATATACCTATCTATTGGAGTGTGGTATGTCTACTGGATGTATTAGAGAGTGGTATATATACTGGGTGTATTGGAATGTGGTATTTTTACTGGGTCTGTTGGAGTGTCCTTTATATACCGGGTCAATTGGAGTGTGGCATTTATATTGGGTCTAGTGGAATCTGTTATATACACAGGGGCCTGTTGGAGTTGGCATATATAGTGGGTCTATTGGAGTGTGGTATAAATACCGGGTCTATTAGAGTAGGGTATATAGATTGGGTCTATTGGAGTGTGTTATATATATTGGGTCTATTGAAGTGTGCTATTTATATGGGGTCTATTGGAGTATGGTGTTTATACTGGTCGATTGGAGTGTGGTATATATATATATGGTCTGTTGGAGTTGGCATATATAGTGGGTCTATTGGAGCGTGGTATATATACCAGTTCTGTCGTAGTGTGGTATATATACTGGGTCTATTGAAGTTGTTATATATACTGGGTCTATTGGAATATGGTATATATACTGGGTCTGTTGGAGTGTGGTGTATATGCTGGGTCCATTGAAGTATGTTATATATGTTGGATGTATTGGAGTGTGGTGTATATACCGGGCCTATTGGAGTGTGGTATATATACCGGGTCTATTGGAGCGTGGTATTGATACCGGGTCTATTGGAGTATTGGATGTATACTGGGTCTATTGGAGTGTGATATACATACCGGGTCTATTGGAGTGTGGTATATATACCGGGTCTGTTGGAGTGTGGTATATATACCAGGTCTATTGGAGTGTAGTATTAATGTGGGGTCTATTGGAGTGTGGTATTTATACCGGGTCTGGGGGAGTTTGGTAGATACACTGGGTGTATTAGAGAGTGGTATATATACTGGTTCTATTGGAATGTGGTATATATACTGGGTCTATTGGAGTGTGGTATACATACCGGGTCTATTGGAGTGTGGTATATATACTCGGTCTATTGGAGTGTGCTATTATATGGGGTCTATTGGAATGTGGTGTTTATACTCGGTCGATTGGAGTGTGGATCATACACAGGGTCTGTTGGAGTTGGCATATATAGTTGGACTATTGGAGTGTGGTACATATACCCGGTCTATCGTCGTGTGGTATATATACTGGGTCTATTGGAATGTAATATATATATACTGGGTCTAAGGGAGTGTCGTATATATACTGGGTATTTGGAGTTGTTATATACACTGGGTCTATTGGAATGTGGTATATATACTGGGTCTATTGGAGTGTGGTGTATATACCGCGCCTATTGTAGTGTTGTATTTCTACTGGGTCTATTGGAGTGTGGTATATATACAGGGTCTATTGGAGTGTTATATATATACTGGGTCTATTGGAGTGTGATATATGTACCCGGTCTATTGGAGAGTGGTATTTATACCGGGTCTATTGGAGTGTGTTATGTATCCCGGGTCTATTGGAGTGTGGTATTTACACCGGGTCTATAGGAGTGTTGGCATTTATACCTGGTGTATTGGAGTGTGGTATATATACCGGGTCTATTGGAGTGTGGTATATGTACCGGGTCTATTGGATTGTGGTATTCATACCAGGTCTATTGGAATGTGTTATTAATACCGGGTCTATTGGAGTGTGGTGTATATACCGGGTCTATTGGAATGTGGTATTCATACCAGGTCTATTGGAGTGTGGTATATATACCGGGTCTATTGCACTTTGGTATATATACTGGGTCTGTAGGAGTGTGATGTATATATTGGGTGTATTGGAGTGTGGTATTTATACCGGGTCTATTGGAGTGTAGTATTTATACCGAGTGTATTGGAGTGTGGTATTTATACCGTGTCCATTGGAGTGTGTTATATTTACCGGGTCTAATGGAGTGTGGTATTTGTATGGGTCTATTGGAATGTGGCATTTATACCGGGTCTATTGGAGTGTGGCATTTATACCGGGTCTAATGGAGTGTTGGTATTTGTATGGGTCTATTGGAGTGTGGTATTTATACCGGGTCTATTGGGGTGTGGTATATATACCGGGTCTATTGGAGAGTGGTATATATACCGGGTCTATTGGAGTGTGATATATATATATACCGGTTCAATTGCACTTTGGTATATTTACCGGGTCTGTAGGGGTGTGGTATAATTATCAGGTGTATTGAGTGTGGTACTTATAGCGGAGTGTGGTATTTATGTAGGGTCTATTGGAATGTGGTATATATACTGGGTCTAGTGCACTTTGGTATATATACCGGGTCTGTAGGAGTGTGATATATATATCGGGTGTATTGGAGTGTGGCATTTATACCGGGTCTGTTGGAGTGTTATATATATACCGGTTCAATTGCACTTTGGTATATTTACCGGGTCTGTAGGGGTGTGGTATAATTATCAGGTGTATTGAGTGTGGTACTTATACCGGGTCTATTGGAATGTGATATATATATCGTGTCTATTGGAGTGTGGTATTTATACTGGGTCTATTGGATTGTGGTATTTATACCGGGCCTATTGGAGTGTGTTATTTATACCAGGTCTATTGGAATGTGGTATTTATACAGGGTTAATTGGAGTGTGATATTTATATCGGGGTCTATTGGAGTGTGGTATTTATACCGGCTCTTTTGGAGTGTGATATATGTACCGTGTGTATTGGAGTTTGATATTTATTCCGGGTGTATTGGAGTGTGGTATTTATACCGGGTCTATTGGAATGTGGCATTTATACCGGGTCTACTGGAGTGTGGCATTTATACCGGGTCCATTGGAGAGTGGTATGTATACCGGGTCTATTGCAGTGTGGTATTTATACCGGGTCTATTGGAATGTGGTATATATACCGGGTCTATTGCAGTGTGGTATTTATACCGGGTCTATTGGAGTGTGGTATTTATACCGGGTCTATTGGAATGTGGTATATATACCGGTTCTATTGGAGTGTGGTGTTTATACCGGGTCTATTGGAGTGTGGTATATGTAGCGGGAGTATTGGAGTGTGGTATTTATACCGGGTCTATTGGAGTGTGATATATATACCAGTTCTATTGTACTGTGGTATATATACTGGGTGAATTGGTGTGTGGTATATATACTAGGTCTATTAGATTGTGATATATATATCAGTTCTATTGGAGTGTGATATATGTACCAGGTGTATTGGAGTGTGGTATTTATATCGGGTCTATTCAAGTGTGATACAAATAACGAGTCTATTGGAGTGTGATATATATACTGGGCGTACTGAAGTTTTGGAAAAATAACGGGTCTATTGTAGCGTGGCATTCATATAGGGTCAATAGGAGTGTGGTATATATAACGGGTCTATTCTACTGTAGTATATACACTGGGTCTATTGGAGTGTGGTATTTATATGGGATCTATTGGAATGTGGTATTTATACTGGTTCTATTGGAGTGTGGAATATATACCGGGTGTATTGGAGTGTGGTATTTATACAGGGTCTATTGGTATGCGGTATATATACCGGGTCTATTGGAGTGTGATATATATATATACCGGTTCAATCGCACTTTGGTATATTTACCGGGTCTGTAGGGGTGTGGTATAATTATCAGGTGTATTGAGTGTGGTACTTATAGCGGGTCTATTGGAATGTGGTATTTTTACTGGGTCTATTGGATTGTGCTATATCTACCGGGTGTATTGGAGTGTGGTATATGTACCGTGTGTATTGGAGTTTGATAGTTATTCCGGGTGTATTGGAGTGTGGTATTTATACCGGGTCTATTGGAGTGTGTTATATATACCGTGACTCATGGAGTGTAGTATTTATACCGGGTCTATTGGAATGTGGCATTTATACCGGGTCTACTGGAGTGTGGCATTTATAACGGGTCCATTGGAGAGTTGTATGGAAACCGGGTCTATTGGAGTGTGGTATATATACCGGGTCTGTTGCACTTTGGTATATATACCGGGTCTATTGGAGTGTGATATATATATCGGGTGTACTGGAGTGTGGTATATACGCCGGGTCTATTGGGGTGTGGTATATATACCGGGTCTATTGCGCTTTGGTATATATACCGGTTCTGTAGGAGTGTGATATGTATATCAGGTGTATTGGAGTGTGGCATTTATACCGGGTCTATTGGAGTGTGGTATTTATACCGGGTCTATTGGACTGTGGTACATATACCGGGTCTATTGGAGTGTGATATATATACCGGTTCAATTGCACTTTGGAATATTGCTGGGTCTGTATGGGTGTGGTATATTTATTGGGTGTTTTGGAGTGTGGTAATTATACAGGGTCTATTGGAATGTGATATATATATCATGTCTATTGGAGTGAGGTATATGTCCTGGGTCTATTGGAGTGTGATATATACCGGGTCTATTCGAGTGTGAAATATATACCTGGTCTACTGGGAAGTGATATTTATACCGGGTCTATTGGATTGTGGTGTATGTAACGGGTGTATTGGAATGTGGTATTTATACCGGGTCTACTGGAATGTGGCATTATACCGGGTCTATTGGAATGTGGCATTTATGCCGGGTCTATTGGAGTGTGGCATTTATACCGCGTCTATTGGAATGTGGTATATATACCGGGTCTATTGGAGTGTGGTAATTCTATCGGGTCTATCGGAGTGTGGTATATGTACCATGTGTGTTGGAGTGTGATATTTATATCGGGTCTATTGGAGTGTGGCATTTATGCCGGGAGTATTGGAGTGTGGTGTGTATACCGGGTCTATTGGAGTGTGGTAATTATACCAGGTCTATTGGAAAGTGGTATTTTTACCAGGTCGATTAGAGTGTGGTATTTATACCAGGTCTATTGGAGTGTGGCATTTAAACCGCGTCTATTGGAGTGTGGTATATTTGCCAGGTCTATTGGAGTGTGGTATATGTACCAGGTGTATTGGAGTGTGGTATTTATACCGGGTCTATTGGAGTGTGATATATATACCGGGCGTATTGAAGTGTTGGATAAATAACGGATCTATTGTAGCGTGGCATTCATATAGGGTCAATAGGAGTGTGGTAGATATACCGAGTCTATTGTACTCTGGTATATATACTGGATCTTTTGGAGTGTGGTATATGTACCGGGTGTATTGGAGTGTGGTATTTTACCGGGTCTCTTCGAGTCTGTTATATATACTGGGTCTGTTGGAGTGTGGCATATGTACCGGGTCTATTTGAGTGTGGTATATATACCAGGTCTATTGTACTGTGGTATATATACTGGGTCTATTGGAGTGTGGTACATATACCAGGTCTATTGGAGTATGTTACATATACTCAGTCTATTGGACTGTGGTATTTATATGGGGTCTATTGGAATGTGTTATTTATACTGGGTCGATTGGAGTGTGGTATATGTACCGGGTGTATTGGAGTGTGGCATTTATCCCGGTTCTATTGGAGTTTGGAATATATACCGGGTCTATTGGAGTGTAGTATATGTACCGTGTGTATTGGAGTGTGGTACTTATACCTGGTCTATTGGAGTATGGTATATATAACTGGTCTATTGGAGTGTGGTATTTATACCAGGTATATTGGAGTGTGGTATTAATACCGGGTCTGTTGGAGTTTGGTATTTATACCGGGTCTATTGGAGTGTGATACAAATAACGAGTCTATTGGAGTGTGATATATATACTGGGCGTGTTGAAGTGTTGTATAAGTAACAGGTCTATTTTAGCGTGGCATTCATATAGGTCAATAGGTGTGTGGTATATATACTGGGTCTATTGTACTGTGGTATATGTACTGGGTCTATTAGTGTATGTTATATATACTATTGGAGTGTGGTATTTATATGGGGTCTATTGGAATGTTTTTATTTATACTGGGTGTATTGGAGAGTGGTATTTATACCGGGTCTCTTGGAGTGTGTTATATATACCAGGTCTCTTGGAATGTGGTATTTATACCGGGTCTATTGGAGTGTGGCATTTATACCGGGTCTATTGGAGTGTGGTATTTATACGGGGTCTCTTGGAGTGTCGTATATATACCGGGTCTATTGGAGTGTGGTATATGTACGTAGTGTATTGGATTGTGGTATTTATAACGGGTCTATTGGAGTCTATTGAACCGGTATATATATCACACTCCAATAGAACCGGTATAAATAGACACCATCTAAATATCACACTCCAATACCCCCGTTACATATACCACACTCCAATAGACCTGATATAAATGCCACACTCCAATAGACCCCATTTTAATAACACACTCCAATAGACCCGGTGTATATACCACACTCCAGTACACCCGATATATATATCACACTCTAATAGACCCGGTATATATAGCACATTCCAATACACCCCACATAAATACCACACTCAAATAGACCCAGTATTTATAACACACTCCAATACACCCGGTATATATACCACACTCCAATAGACCCAGTATATATAACACACTCCAATAAACCCAGTATATATATTTGTCGGGTCTGTATGGGTGTGGTATATTTATTGGGTGTATTGGAGTGTGGTAATTATACAGGGTCTATTGGAATGTGATATATAAATCATGTCTTTTGGAGTGAGGTATATGTCCTTGGTCTATTGGAGTGTGATATATACCGGGTCTATTCGAGTGTGAAATATATACCAGGTCTACTGGGAAGTGATATTAGTACCGGGTCTATTGGATTGTGGCGTATGTACCGGGTGTATTGGAATGTGGTATTTATACCGGGTGTATTGGAGTGTGGCATTTATACCGGTTCTATTGGAGTTTGGAATATATACCGGGTCTATTGGAGTGTAGTATATGTACCGTGTGTATTGGAGTGTGGTAATTATACCTGGTCTATTGGAGTGTGGCATTTATACTGGGTCCATTGGAGTGTGGTATTTATACTGGGCCTATTGGAGTATGGTATATATAACTGGTCTATTGGAGTGTGGTAATTATACCACGTCTATTGCAGTGTGGTATTTATACCAGGTATATTGGATTGTGGTATTTATACCGGGTCTATTGGAGTGTGGTATTTATACTGTGTCTATTGCAGTGTGGTATTTATACCGGGTCTATTGGAGTTTGGTATTTATACCGGGTCTATCGGAGTGTGATACAAATAACGAGTCTATTGGAGTGTGATATATATATACTGGGCGTGTTGAAGTGTTGTATAAATAACAGGTCTATTGTAGCGTGGCATTCATATAGGTCAATAGGTGAGTGGTATATATACTGGGTCTATTAGTGTATGTTATATATACTCGGTCTATTGGAGTGTGGTATTTATATGGGGTCTATTGGAATGTTTTTATTTATACAGGGTGTATTGGAGAGTGGTATATGTACCGGGTGTATTGGAGTGTGGTATTTATACCAGGGCTTTTGAAGTGTGATATATATATCGGGTGTACTGGAGTGTGGTATATACACCGGCTCTATTGGAGTGTGTTATTAATATGGGGTCTATTGGATTGTGGCATTTATACCGGGTCTATTACAATTTGGTACATATACCGGGTCTGTAGGAGTGTGATATATATTTCGGGTGTATTGGAGTGTGGTATTTATACCGGGTCTATTGGAGTGTGGTATATATAACGGGTGTATTGGAGTGTGGTATATATACCGGGTCTATTGGAGTGTGATATATATAACGGGTGTATTGGAGTGTGTATTTATCTGGTGTCTATTGGAACGTGGTATTGATACCGTTTCTATTGGAGTGTGGTATTTATACAGGTTCTATTGGAGTGTGGTATATATACCGTGTCTAGTGGAGTGTGATATATATACCGGTTCAATTACACTTTGGTATATTTACCGGGTCTGTAATGGGTGCGGTATATTTAGCAGGTGTATTGGGGTGTGGTACTTATACCGCGTCTATTGGAATGTGATATATATATCATGTCTATTGGAGTGTGGTATATGTACTGGGTCTATTGGAGTGTGATATATACCACGTCTATTGGAGTTTGACATATATACCGGGTGTATTGGAGTGTGATATATATACCTGGTCTATTGGAAAGTGATATTTATACCGGGTCTATTGGATTGTCGTGTGTGTACCGGGTGTATTGGAATGTGGTATTTATTCCGGGTGTATTGGAGTGCGTTATATATACTGGGTTTGTTGGAGCGTGGTACATGAACCGCATGTATTGGAGTGTAGTATTTATATCGGGTCTATTGGAACGTGGTATTTATACCGGTTCTATTGGATTTTAGTATATACACTGGGTCTATTGGAGTGTAGTATACGTACTGTGTATTGGAGTGTGATACTTATACCGGGTCTATTGGAGTGTGGCATTTATACCGGGTCTATTGGAGTGTGGTATTTATACAGGGTCTATTGGAGTGTGGTATATAGAGCGGGTCTATTAGAGTGTGTTATATATACCGGGTCTATTGGAACCTGATATTTGTACCGGGTCTATTGGAATGTGGCATTTATACCGGGTCTATTGGAATGTGGCATTCATGCCGGGTCTATTGGAGTGTGGCATTTATACCGCGTCTATTGGAGTGTGGTATATATACCGGGTATATTGGAATGTGGTAATTCTATCGGGTCTGTCGGAGTGTGGTATATGTACCATGTGTGTTGGAGTGTGATATTTATACCGGGTCTATTGGAGTGTGGCATTTATACCGGGTGTATTAATGTGTGGTGTGTATACCAGGTCTATTGGAGTGTGGCATTTATACCGGGTCTATTGGAGTGTGGTGTGTATACCGGGTCTATTAGAGTGTGGTATTTATACCAGGTCTATTGGAATGTGGCATTTATACCGCGTCTATTGGAGTGTGGTATATTTACCAGGTCTATTGGAGTGTGGTATGTATACCGGGTTTATTGCAGTCTGGTATTTATACCGGGTCTTTTGGAATGTGATATATATACCGCATCTGTTGGTGTGTGGTATTTATACCGGGTCTATTGGAGTGTGGTATATGTAGCGGGAGTATTGGAGTTTGGTATTTATACCGGGTCTATTGGAGTGTGATATATGTACCAGTTCTATTGTACTGTGGTATATATACTGGGTGAATTGGAGAGTGGTATATACCGGGTCCATTGGAGTGTGATATATGTATTGGGCCTATTGGAGTGCGGTATATGTACCAGGTGTATTAGAGTGTGGTATTTATACCGGGTCTATTGGAGTGTGATACAAATAACGAGTCTATTGGAGTGTGATATATATACTGGGCGTATTGAAGTGTTGTATAAATAACGGGTCTATTGTAGCGTGGCATTCATATAGGGTCAATAGGAGTGTGGTAGATATACCGGGTCTATTGTACTCTGGTATATATACTGGATCTATTGGAGTGTGGTATATGTACCAGGTGTATTGGAGTGTGGTATTTCACCGGGTCTCTTCGAGTCTGTTATATATACTGGGCCTATTGGAGTGTGGCATATGTACCGGGTCTATTTGAGTGTGGTATATATACCAGGTCTATTGTACTGTGGTATATATACTGGGTCTATTGGAGTGTGGTACATATACCAGGTCTATTGGAGTGTGGTAATTATATGGGGTCTATTGGAATGTGCTATTTATACTGGGTCGATTGCAGTGTGGTATATGTACCGGGTGTATTGGAGTGTGGCATTTATACCGGTTCTATTGGAGTTTGGAATATATACCGGGTCTATTGGAGTGTAGTATATGTACTGTGTGTATTGGAGTGTGGTAATTATACCTGGTCTATTGGAGTGTGTCATTTATACCGGGTCCATTGGAGTGTGGTATTTATACTGGGCCTATTGGAGCATGGTATATATAACTGGTCTATTGGAGTGTGGTAATTATACCGCGTCTATTGGAGTGTGGTATTTATACCAGGTATATTGGAGTTCGGTATTTATACCGGGTCTATCGGAGTGTGATACAAATAACGAGTCTAGTGCAGTGTGATATATATATACTGGGCATGTTGAAGTGTTGTATAAATAACAGGTCTATGGTAGCGTGGCATTCATATAGGTCAATAGGTGTGTTGTATATATACTGGGTCTATTGTACTGTGGTATATATACTGGGTCTATTAGTGTATGTTATATATACTCGGTCTATTGGAGTGTGGTATTTATATGAGGTCTATTGGAATGTTTTTATTTATACTGGATGTATTGGAGAGTGGTATATGTACCGGGTGTATTGGAGTGTGGTATTTATACTGTGTCTATTGGAGTGTGGTATTTATACCGGGTCTATTGGAGTTTGGTATTTATACTGGGTCTATCGGAGTGTGATACAAATAACGAGTCTATTGGAGTGTGATATATATATACTGGGCGTGTTGAAGTGTTGTATAAATAACAGGTCTATTGTAGCATGGCATTCATATAGGTCAGTAGGTGTGTGGTATATATACTGGGTCTATTAGTGTATGTTATATATACTCGGTCTATTGGAGTGTGGTATTTATATGGGGTCTATTGGAATGTTTTTATTTATACTGGGTGTATTGGAGAGTGGTATATGTACCGGGTGTATTGGAGTGTGGTATTTATACCGGGGCTTTTGAAGTGTGATATATATATCGGGTGTACTGGTGTGTGGTATATACACCGGCTCTATTGGAGTGTGTTATTAATATGGGGTCTATTGGATTGTGGCATTTATACCGGGTCTATTGCAATTTGGTACATATACCGGGTCTATTGGAGTGATATATATATTTCGGGTGTATTGGAGTGTGGTATTTATACCGGGTCTATTGGAGTGTGGTATATATAACGGGTGTATTGGAGTGTGGTAATTATACCTGGTCTATTGGAGTGTGGCATTTATACCGGGTCCATTGGAGTGTGGTATTTATACTGGGCCTATTGGAGCATGGTATATATAACTGGTCTATTGGAGTGTGGTAATTATACTGCGTCTATTGGAGTGTGGTATTTATACTAGGTATATTGGAGTGTGGTATTTATACCGGGTCTATTGGAGTGTGGTATTTATACCGGGTCTATTGGAGTGTGGTATTTATACCAGGTATATTGGAGTGTGGTATTTATACCGGGTCTATTGGAGTGTGGTATTTATACCGGGTCTATTGGAGTTCGGTAGTTATACCGGGTCTATCGGAGTGTGATACAAATAACGAGTCTATTGGAGTGTGATATATATATACTGGGCATGTTGAAGTGTTGTATAAATAACAGGTCTATTGTAGCGAGGCATTCATATAGGTCAATAGGTGTGTGGTATATATACTGGGTCTATTGTACTGTGGTATATATACTGGGTCTATTAGTGTATGTTATATATACTCGGTCTATTGGAGTGTGGTATTTATATGGGGTCTATTGGAATGTTTTTATTTATACTGGGTGTATTGGAGAGTGGTATATGTACCGGGTGTATTGGAGTGTGGTATTTATACCGGGTCTCTTGGAGTGTGTTATATATACCAGGTCTCTTGGAATGTGGTATTTATACTGGGTCTATTGGAGCTTGGTATATATACCAGGTCTATTGGAATGTCGTATTTTTACCAGTTCTATTGGAGTGTGGTATTTATATGGGGTCTATTGGAATGTTTTTATTTATACTGGATGTATTGGAGAGTGGTATATGTAGCGGGTGTATTGGAGTGTGGTATTTATAACGGGTCTATTGGAGTGTGTTATATGTACTGGGTCTTTTGGAGTGTGGTATTTATGTGGGGTCTATTCCAGTGTGGTATATGTACCGGGTGTATTGGAGTGTGGTATTTATAACGGGTCTATTGGAGTGTGTTATAAACTGGGTTTATTGGAGTGTGGTACATGAACCGGGTGTATTGGAGTGTGGTATTTCTACCAGGTCTATTGGAATGTCGTACATATACCGGATCTATTGGAATGTGGTATTTAAATCAGTTCTATTGGAGTGTGGCTTTTGTACCGGTTGTATTGGAGTTTGGTATAAATACCGGGTCTGTTGGAGTCTAGTATATGTACCGTGTGTATTGGAGTGTGAAATTGATACCCGGTCTATTGGTGTGTGGCATTTATACCGGGTCTATTGGGTGTGTGGTATTATACCGGTTCTATTGGAGTGTGGTATATATACCTGGTCTATTGGAGTGTGGTATATGTACTGGGTCTATTGGAGCGTGGTATAATACCGGGTCTATTGGAGTGTGGTATATGTACCGGGGAATTGGAGAGTGGTATTTATAACGGGTCTTTTGGAGTGTGCTATATGTACCGTGTGTATTGGAGTGTGATATTTATACCGGGTCTATTGGAGTGTGATGTTATACCGGGTCTATTGGAGTGTGGTATATATACCGGGTCTATTGGTGTCTTGTATATATAACAGGTCTAAGTATTGTATATATACTGGGTCTATTGGAATGCAGTATTTATACTAGGTCTATTGGAGTGTGGTATATATACATGGGTCTATTGGAGTGTGATATATATACATGGGTCTATTGGAGTGTGATATATATACCGGGGCTTTTGGAGTGTGATATATATATCGGGTGTACTGGAATGTGGTATATACACCGGCTCTATTGGAGTGTGTTATTAATATGGGGTCTATGGGAGTGTGGCATTTATACCGGGTCTATTGCAATTTGGTACATATACCGGGTCTGTAGGAGTGTGATATATATTTCGGGTGTATTGGAGTGAGGTATTTATACCGGGTCTATTGGAGTGTGGTATATATACCGGGTCTATTGGAGTGTGATATATATAACGGGTGTATTGGAGTGTGGTATTTATCTGGTGTCTATTGGAACGTGGTATTGATACCAGTTCTATTGGAGTGTGGTATTTATACAGGGTCTATTGGAGCGTGGTAAATATGCCGGGTCTATTGGAGTGTGATATATATACCGGTTCAATTACACTTTGGTATATTTACCGGCTCTGTAATGGGTGTGGTATATTTATCAGGTGTATTGGGGTGTGGTAGTTATACCGGGTCTCTTGGAATGTGATATAGATATCATGTCTATTGGAGTGTGGTAATTATACCGCGTCTATTGGAGTGTGGTATTTATACCAGGTATATTGGAGTGTGGTATTTACACTGGGTCTATTGGAGTGTAGTATATGTACTGTGTATTGGAGTGTGATACTTATACCGGGTCTATTGGAGTGTGGCATTTATACCGGGTCTATTGGAGTGTGGTATTTATACAGGGTCTATTGGAGTGTGGGTATATATACCTGGTCTATTGGAGTGTGGTATATATACCTGGTCTAGTGGAGTGTGGTATATGTACTGGGTCTATTGGAGCGTGGTATAATACCGGGTCTATTGGAGTGTGGTATATGTACCGTGTGTATTGGAGTGTGATATTTATACCGGGTCTATTGGAGTGTGGCATTTATACCGGGTCTATTGGAGTGTGGTATATGTACCAGGTGTATTGGAGTGTGGTATTTATACTGGGTCTATTGGAGTGTGGCATTTATACCGGATCTGTTGCACTTTGGTATATATACTGGGTCTGTGGGAGTGTGATATATATATATCGGGTGTATTGGAGTGTGGTATTTATACCGGGTCTATTGGAGTGTGATATATGTTACGGGTGTATTAGAGTATGGTATTTATACGGTATCTATTGGAACCTGGTATTTATACCAGTTCTATTGGAGTGTGGTATTTATACAGGGTCTATTGGAGTGTGATATATATACCGGTTCAATTGCACTTTGCTATATTTACCGGGTCTGTATGGGTGTGGTATATTTATCGGGTGTATTGGAGTGTGGTACTTATACCGGGTCTATTGGAATGTGATATATATGTCATGTCTATTGGAGTGTGGTATATGTACTGGGTCTACTGGAGTTTGATATATGCCACGTCTATTGGAGTTTGACATATATACCGGGTCTATTGGAGTGTGATATATATACCTGGTCTATTGGAAAGTGATATTTATACCGGGTCTGTTGGAGTGTGGTACATATAACGGGTCTATTGGCGTGTGATATTTTTACCGGGTCTATTGGAGTGTGATACTTATACTGGGTCTATTGGAATGTGATATATATATCATGTCTATTGGAGTGTGGTATATGTACTGGGTCTATTGGAGTGTGATATATATACCGGGTCTATTGGAAAGTGATATTTATACTGGGTCTATTGGATTGTGGTGTATGTACCGGGTGTATTGAAATGTGGTATTTATGCCGGGTCTATTGGAGTGTAGCATTTATACCGGGTCTATTGGAGTGTGGTACTTAAACCGGGTCTATTGGAGTGTGGTATATATACCGGGTCTATTGGAATGTGGTATTTATAGCGGGTGTATTGAAATGTGGCATTTATACCGGGTCTGTTGGAGTGTGGTATTTATACCGGGTCTGTTGGAGTGTGGTATATGTACTGGGTCGATTGGAGCATGGTATAATACCGGGTCTATTGGAGTGTGGTATATGTACCGTGTGTATTGGAGTGTGATATTTATACCGGGTCTATTGGAGTGTGGCATTTATACCGGGTCTATTGGAGTGTGGTATATGTACCAGGTGTATTGGAGTGTGGTATTTATACTGGGTCTATTGGAGTGTGGCATTTATACCGGATCTGTTGCACTTTGGTATATATACTGGGTCTGTGGGAGTGTGATATATATATATCGGGTGTATTGGAGTGTGGTATTTATACCGGGTCTATTGGAGTGTGATATATGTTACGGGTGTATTGGAGTATGGTATTTATACGGTATCTATTGGAACCTGGTATTTATACCAGTTCTATTGGAGTGTGGTATTTATACAGGGTCTATTGGAGTGTGATATATATACCGGTTCAATTGCACTTTGCTATATTTACCGGGTCTGTATGGGTGTGGTATATTTATCGGGTGTATTGGAGTGTGGTACTTATACCGGGTCTATTGGAATGTGATATATATGTCATGTCTATTGGAGTGTGGTATATGTACTGGGTCTATTGGAGTTTGATATATACCACGTCTATTGGAGTTTGACATATATACCGGGTGTATTGGAGTGTGATATATATACCTGGTCTATTGGAAAGTGATATTTATACCGGGTCTATTGGAGTGTGGTACATATAACGGGTCTATTGGCGTGTGATATTTTTACCGGGTCTATTGGAGTGTGATACTTATACTGGGTCTATTGGAATGTGATATATATATCATGTCTATTGGAGTGTGGTATATGTACTGGGTCTATTGGAGTGTGATATATATACCGGGTCTATTGGAAAGTGATATTTATACTGGGTCTATTGGATTGTGGTGTATGTACCGGGTGTATTGAAATGTGGTATTTATGCCGGGTCTATTGGAGTGTAGCATTTATACCGGGTCTATTGGAGTGTGGTATTTAAACCGGGTCTATTGGAGCGTGGTATATATACCGGGTCCATTGGAATGTGGTATTTATAGCGGGTGTATTGAAATGTGGCATTTATACCGGGTCTATTGGAGTGTGGTATTTATACCGGGTCTATTGGAGTGTGGTATATTTACTGGGTCTATTGGAGTATGGTATGTAACCGGGTCTATTACAGTGTGGTATTTATACCGGGTCTATTGGAAAGTGTTATTTATAACGGTTCTATTGGTGTGTGGCATTTATACCGGGTCTATTGGCGTGTGGTGTTTATACCAGATCGATTTGAGTGTGGTATATATAGCGGGAGCATTGCAGTGTGGTATTTATACCGGGTCTATTGCACTTTGGTATATATACCGGGTATGTAGGAGTGTGATATATATATCGGGTGTATTGGAGTGTGGTATTTATACCGGGTCTATTGGAGTTTGGTATTTGTAACGGGTGTATTGGAGTGTGGTATTTATATGGGGTCTGTTGGAATGTGCTATTTATACCGGGTCTATTGGAGTGCGGTATATGTATAGGGTCAATTGGAGTGTGGCATTTATATGGTGTCTATTGGAACGTGTATTTATACCGGTTCTATTGGAGTGTGGTATTTATACCGGGTCTATTGGAGTGTGGTATATGTACCGTGTCTATTGGAGTCTGGTATTTATACCGGTTCAATTGCACTTTGGTATATTTACCAGGTCTATTGGAATGTGATATATATATCCTGTCTATTGGAGTGTGGTATATGTACTGGGTCTATTGGAGTGTGATATATATACCTGGTCTATTGGAAAGTGATATTTATACTGGCTCTATTGGATTGTGGTTTATCTACCGGGTGTATTGGAATCTGGGATTTATACCGGGTCTATTGGAGTGTGGCATTTATACCGGGTCTATTGGAGTGTGGTATTTATACTGGGTCTATTGGTGTGTTGTATATATACACCGTCTATTGGAGTATTGTATATAGACTGGGTCTATTGGAGTGTGGTAGTTATACCAGGCCTATTGGAGTGTGGTATTTATACTGGGTCTACTGGAGTGTGGTATATATACCGGGTCTATTGAAGTGTGGTATTTATACTGGGTCTATTGGAGTGTGGTATTTATACTGGGTCTATTGGAGTGCGGTATATATACCGGGTCTATTGGAGTGTGGTATATGTACCGGGTCTATTGTGCTGTGGTATATATACTGGGTCTATTGGAGTATGGTATTTATACTGGGTCTATTGGAGTGTGGTATTTATCCCGGGTCTATTGGATTGTGGTATTTATACCGGGTCTATTGGAGTTCGTTTTTTATACCTGGTCTATTGGAGTGTGGTATTTATCCTGGGTCTATGGGAGTGTTGTATTTGTACCGGGTGTATTGGAGTGTGATAATTTTACCGGGTCTATTGGAGTGTGGTATTTATACCGGGTCTATTGGAGTGTGATATATATACTGGGTTTATTTTAGTGTGATATATATATCGGGTGTATTGGAGTGTGGTATATACCGGGTCTATTGGAGTGTGTTATTAATATGGGGTCTATTGGAATGTGGTATTTATATGGTGTCTATTGGAGTGTGGTATTTATACCGGTTCTATTGGAGTGTGGTATTTATACAGGGTCTATTGGAGTGTGATATATATACCTGGTCTATTGGAGTGTGGCATTTATACCGGGTCTATTGCACTTTGGTATATATACTGGGTCTGTAGGAGTGTGATATATATATTGGGTGTATTGGAGTGTGTTATTTATACCGGGTCTATTGGAATGTGATATATGTAATGGGTGTATTGGAGTGTGGTATTTATACGGTGTCTATTGGAACCTGGTATTTATACAGGGTCTATTGGACTGTGGTATATATACTGGGTCTATTGGAGTGTTGTATATATACCGGGTCTATTCGAGTGTGTTACATATATTCGGACTATTGGAGTATGGTATTTATACCGGGTCTACTGGAGTGTGGTACATATACAGGGTCTATTGGAGTGTGGTATATATAGCGGGTCTATTGGAGTGTGTGTATATGCTGGGCATATTGTTGTGTTGTCTAAATAACAGGTCGATCGTAGCATGGCATTCATACAGGGTCAATAGGAGTGTGATATATATCCCGGGTCTATTGTACTATGGTATATATACTGGGTCTATTGGAGTGTGGAATCTGTAACGGGTCTATTGGAGTGTGGTATTTATACCTGGTCAATTGGAATGTGGTATTTATACCGGGTCTATTGGAATGTGGTATTTATACCGAGTCTGTCGCTGTGTGGTATTTATACCGGGTCAATTGGAGTGTGGTGTTTCTACCGGGTCTATTGGAGTGTGGTATATGTAGCGGCAGTATAGGAGTGTGGTATCTTTACCGGTTCTACTGGAGTGTGATATATATACCGCTTCTATCGTACTATGGTATATATAGCGGGTCTATTGGTGTGTAACATATATGTTGGGTATATTGGAGTGTGGTATATGTACCGGGTGTATTGGAGTTTGTTATTTATATGGGGTGTATTGGAATATGATATATATATCGGGTCTATTGGAGTGTGGTATAATTAACGGTTCTATTGGAGTGTGGTATTTATACAGGGTCTATTGGAGTGTGGGTATATATACCTGGTCTATTGGAGTGTGGTATATATACCTGGTCTAGTGGAGTGTGGTATATGTACTGGGTCTATTGGAGCGTGGTATAATACCGGGTCTATTGGAGTGTGGTATATGTACCGTGTGTATTGGAGTGTGATATTTATACCGGGTCTATTGGAGTGTGGCATTTATACCGGGTCTATTGGAGTGTGGTATATGTACCAGGTGTATTGGAGTGTGGTATTTATACTGGGTCTATTGGAGTGTGGCATTTATACCGGATCTGTTGCACTTTGGTATATATACTGGGTCTGTGGGAGTGTGATATATATATATCGGGTGTATTGGAGTGTGGTATTTATACCGGGTCTATTGGAGTGTGATATATGTTACGGGTGTATTAGAGTATGGTATTTATACGGTATCTATTGGAACCTGGTATTTATACCAGTTCTATTGGAGTGTGGTATTTATACAGGGTCTATTGGAGTGTGATATATATACCGGTTCAATTGCACTTTGCTATATTTACCGGGTCTGTATGGGTGTGGTATATTTATCGGGTGTATTGGAGTGTGGTACTTATACCGGGTCTATTGGAATGTGATATATATGTCATGTCTATTGGAGTGTGGTATATGTACTGGGTCTACTGGAGTTTGATATATGCCACGTCTATTGGAGTTTGACATATATACCGGGTCTATTGGAGTGTGATATATATACCTGGTCTATTGGAAAGTGATATTTATACCGGGTCTGTTGGAGTGTGGTACATATAACGGGTCTATTGGCGTGTGATATTTTTACCGGGTCTATTGGAGTGTGATACTTATACTGGGTCTATTGGAATGTGATATATATATCATGTCTATTGGAGTGTGGTATATGTACTGGGTCTATTGGAGTGTGATATATATACCGGGTCTATTGGAAAGTGATATTTATACTGGGTCTATTGGATTGTGGTGTATGTACCGGGTGTATTGAAATGTGGTATTTATGCCGGGTCTATTGGAGTGTAGCATTTATACCGGGTCTATTGGAGTGTGGTACTTAAACCGGGTCTATTGGAGTGTGGTATATATACCGGGTCTATTGGAATGTGGTATTTATAGCGGGTGTATTGAAATGTGGCATTTATACCGGGTCTGTTGGAGTGTGGTATTTATACCGGGTCTGTTGGAGTGTGGTATATGTACTGGGTCGATTGGAGCATGGTATAATACCGGGTCTATTGGAGTGTGGTATATGTACCGTGTGTATTGGAGTGTGATATTTATACCGGGTCTATTGGAGTGTGGCATTTATACCGGGTCTATTGGAGTGTGGTATATGTACCAGGTGTATTGGAGTGTGGTATTTATACTGGGTCTATTGGAGTGTGGCATTTATACCGGATCTGTTGCACTTTGGTATATATACTGGGTCTGTGGGAGTGTGATATATATATATCGGGTGTATTGGAGTGTGGTATTTATACCGGGTCTATTGGAGTGTGATATATGTTACGGGTGTATTGGAGTATGGTATTTATACGGTATCTATTGGAACCTGGTATTTATACCAGTTCTATTGGAGTGTGGTATTTATACAGGGTCTATTGGAGTGTGATATATATACCGGTTCAATTGCACTTTGCTATATTTACCGGGTCTGTATGGGTGTGGTATATTTATCGGGTGTATTGGAGTGTGGTACTTATACCGGGTCTATTGGAATGTGATATATATGTCATGTCTATTGGAGTGTGGTATATGTACTGGGTCTATTGGAGTTTGATATATACCACGTCTATTGGAGTTTGACATATATACCGGGTGTATTGGAGTGTGATATATATACCTGGTCTATTGGAAAGTGATATTTATACCGGGTCTATTGGAGTGTGGTACATATAACGGGTCTATTGGCGTGTGATATTTTTACCGGGTCTATTGGAGTGTGATACTTATACTGGGTCTATTGGAATGTGATATATATATCATGTCTATTGGAGTGTGGTATATGTACTGGGTCTATTGGAGTGTGATATATATACCGGGTCTATTGGAAAGTGATATTTATACTGGGTCTATTGGATTGTGGTGTATGTACCGGGTGTATTGAAATGTGGTATTTATGCCGGGTCTATTGGAGTGTAGCATTTATACCGGGTCTATTGGAGTGTGGTATTTAAACCGGGTCTATTGGAGCGTGGTATATATACCGGGTCCATTGGAATGTGGTATTTATAGCGGGTGTATTGAAATGTGGCATTTATACCGGGTCTATTGGAGTGTGGTATTTATACCGGGTCTATTGGAGTGTGGTATATTTACTGGGTCTATTGGAGTATGGTATGTAACCGGGTCTATTACAGTGTGGTATTTATACCGGGTCTATTGGAAAGTGTTATTTATAACGGTTCTATTGGTGTGTGGCATTTATACCGGGTCTATTGGCGTGTGGTGTTTATACCAGATCGATTTGAGTGTGGTATATATAGCGGGAGCATTGCAGTGTGGTATTTATACCGGGTCTATTGCACTTTGGTATATATACCGGGTATGTAGGAGTGTGATATATATATCGGGTGTATTGG
The DNA here is from genome assembly GCF_964194155.1 of Cetorhinus maximus. NCBI lineage: Eukaryota > Metazoa > Chordata > Chondrichthyes > Lamniformes > Cetorhinidae > Cetorhinus > Cetorhinus maximus. Next base: position 21,953,861 of record NC_135898.1, on the reverse strand, counting down.
AGTGTGGTATTTATACCGGGTCTATTGGAGTTTGGTATTTGTAACGGGTGTATTGGAGTGTGGTATTTATATGGGGTCTGTTGGAATGTGCTATTTATACCGGGTCTATTGGAGTGCGGTATATGTATAGGGTCAATTGGAGTGTGGCATTTATATGGTGTCTATTGGAACGTGTATTTATACCGGTTCTATTGGAGTGTGGTATTTATACCGGGTCTATTGGAGTGTGGTATATGTACCGTGTCTATTGGAGTCTGGTATTTATACCGGTTCAATTGCACTTTGGTATATTTACCAGGTCTATTGGAATGTGATATATATATCCTGTCTATTGGAGTGTGGTATATGTACTGGGTCTATTGGAGTGTGATATATATACCTGGTCTATTGGAAAGTGATATTTATACTGGCTCTATTGGATTGTGGTTTATCTACCGGGTGTATTGGAATCTGGGATTTATACCGGGTCTATTGGAGTGTGGCATTTATACCGGGTCTATTGGAGTGTGGTATTTATACTGGGTCTATTGGTGTGTTGTATATATACACCGTCTATTGGAGTATTGTATATAGACTGGGTCTATTGGAGTGTGGTAGTTATACCAGGCCTATTGGAGTGTGGTATTTATACTGGGTCTACTGGAGTGTGGTATATATACCGGGTCTATTGAAGTGTGGTATTTATACTGGGTCTATTGGAGTGTGGTATTTATACTGGGTCTATTGGAGTGCGGTATATATACCGGGTCTATTGGAGTGTGGTATATGTACCGGGTCTATTGTGCTGTGGTATATATACTGGGTCTATTGGAGTATGGTATTTATACTGGGTCTATTGGAGTGTGGTATTTATCCCGGGTCTATTGGATTGTGGTATTTATACCGGGTCTATTGGAGTTCGTTTTTTATACCTGGTCTATTGGAGTGTGGTATTTATCCTGGGTCTATGGGAGTGTTGTATTTGTACCGGGTGTATTGGAGTGTGATAATTTTACCGGGTCTATTGGAGTGTGGTATTTATACCGGGTCTATTGGAGTGTGATATATATACTGGGTTTATTTTAGTGTGATATATATATCGGGTGTATTGGAGTGTGGTATATACCGGGTCTATTGGAGTGTGTTATTAATATGGGGTCTATTGGAATGTGGTATTTATATGGTGTCTATTGGAGTGTGGTATTTATACCGGTTCTATTGGAGTGTGGTATTTATACAGGGTCTATTGGAGTGTGATATATATACCTGGTCTATTGGAGTGTGGCATTTATACCGGGTCTATTGCACTTTGGTATATATACTGGGTCTGTAGGAGTGTGATATATATATTGGGTGTATTGGAGTGTGTTATTTATACCGGGTCTATTGGAATGTGATATATGTAATGGGTGTATTGGAGTGTGGTATTTATACGGTGTCTATTGGAACCTGGTATTTATACAGGGTCTATTGGACTGTGGTATATATACTGGGTCTATTGGAGTGTTGTATATATACCGGGTCTATTCGAGTGTGTTACATATATTCGGACTATTGGAGTATGGTATTTATACCGGGTCTACTGGAGTGTGGTACATATACAGGGTCTATTGGAGTGTGGTATATATAGCGGGTCTATTGGAGTGTGTGTATATGCTGGGCATATTGTTGTGTTGTCTAAATAACAGGTCGATCGTAGCATGGCATTCATACAGGGTCAATAGGAGTGTGATATATATCCCGGGTCTATTGTACTATGGTATATATACTGGGTCTATTGGAGTGTGGAATCTGTAACGGGTCTATTGGAGTGTGGTATTTATACCTGGTCAATTGGAATGTGGTATTTATACCGGGTCTATTGGAATGTGGTATTTATACCGAGTCTGTCGCTGTGTGGTATTTATACCGGGTCAATTGGAGTGTGGTGTTTCTACCGGGTCTATTGGAGTGTGGTATATGTAGCGGCAGTATAGGAGTGTGGTATCTTTACCGGTTCTACTGGAGTGTGATATATATACCGCTTCTATCGTACTATGGTATATATAGCGGGTCTATTGGTGTGTAACATATATGTTGGGTATATTGGAGTGTGGTATATGTACCGGGTGTATTGGAGTTTGTTATTTATATGGGGTGTATTGGAATATGATATATATATCGGGTCTATTGGAGTGTGGTATAATTAACGGTTCTATTGGAGTGTGGTATAAATTATGGGTCTATTGGTGTGTCATATATATACTGGGCGTATTGGAGTGTTGTATAAATAACGGGTTTATTGTAGCGTGGCATTCATACAGGGTGAACTGGAGTGTGGCATATATACCGGGTCAATTGGAGTGTGGTATATGTACCGGGTCTATTGGGGTGTGATAATTATACCGGGTTTATTGGAATGTGGTACTTATACCGGGTCTATTGGAGTGTGGCATTTATAACGGGTATATTGGAGTATGGTATCTATCCCGGGTCTATTGGAGTGTGGTATATATGCCGGGTCTATTGGAGTGTGGTATATGTACCGGGAGTATTGGAGAGTGCTATTTATACCGGGTCTATTGGAGTGTGATTTATATACTGGGCGTATTGAAGTGTTGTATAAATAACGGGTCTATTGTAGCGTGGCATTCATATAGGGTCAATAGGAGTGTGGTATATATACCAGGTCTATTGGAGTGTGATATAAATAATGAGTCTATTGGAGTGTGGTATTTATATGGGGTCTAATGGAATGTGGTTTTTATACTGGTCTATTGGTGTGTGGTATATGTACCGAGTGTATTGGAGTGTGTTATTTATATGGGGTGTATTGGAATGTGATATATATATCGGGTCTATTGGAGTGTGGTATTTATATGGGGTCTAATGGAATGTGGTTTTTATACTGGTCTATTGGTGTGTGGTATATGTACCGAGTGTATTGGAGTGTGTTATTTATATGGGGTGTATTGGAATGTGATATATATATCGGGTCTATTGGAGTGTGGTATTTATACCGGCTCTATTGGAGTGTTGTATAAATAACGGGTCAATAGTACCGTGTCATTCATACAGGGTCTATTGGAGTGTTGTATAAATAACGGGTCCATTGTAGCATGGCATTCATATAGGGTCTATTGGAGTGTTGTATATATACCGGGTCTATTCGAGTGTGTTACATATATTCGGTCTATTGGAATATGGTATTTATACCGGGTCTACTGGAGTGTGGTATATATAGCGGGTCTATTGGAGTGTGGTATCTGTACTGGGTCTATTGGAGTGTGTATATACGCTGGGCGTAATGTTGTGTTGTCTAAATAACAGGTCGATCGTAGCATGGCATTCATACAGTGTCAATAGGAGTGTGATATATATCCCGGGTCTATTGTACTATGGTATATATACTGGGTCTAGTGGAGTGTGGTATATATACCGGGTCTATTGGAGCGTGGTATATACACCGGATCTATTGTACTATGGTATATATACTGGGTCTAATGGAGTGTGGTATCTGTACCGGGCCTATTGGAGTGTGGTATTTATACCATGTCTATTGGAATGTGGTATTTATACCGGGTATATTTGAGAGTGGCATTTATACCGGGTCTGTTGGAGTGTGGTATATTTACCGGGTCTATTACAGTGTGGTATTTATACTGGGTCTATTGGAATGTGGTATTTATACCGGTTCTATTGGTGTGTGGTGTTTCTACCAGGTCTATTGGAGTGTGGTATATGTAGCGGCAGTATTGGAGTATGGTATCTATCCCGGGTGTATTGGAGTGTGGTATCTTTACCGGTTCAATTGGAGTGTGATATATATACCGCCTCTATCGTACTATGGTATATATACTGGGTCTATAGGTGTGTAACATATATGTTGGGTGTATTGGAGTGTGGTATATGTACCGGGTGTATTGGAGTTTGTTATTTATATGGGGTGTATTGGAATGTGATATATATATCGGGTCTATTGGAGTGTGGTATAAATTACGGGTCTATTGGTGTGTCATATATATACTGGGCGTATTGGAGTGTTGTATAAATAACGGGTCTATTGTAGCGTGGCATTCATATAGGGTGAATTGGAGTGTGGCAAATATACCGGGTCTATTGGAGTGTGGTATTTATACCGGGTCTATTGGAGTGTGGTATATATACCGGGTCTATTGGGGTGTGCTAATTATACCGGGTCTATTGGAGTGTGGCATTTATACCGGGTCAATTGGAGTGTGGTATTTATTCCGGGTCTATTGGAGTGTGGTATATATACCGGATCTATTGGGGTGTGATAATTATACCGGGTCTATTGGGGTGTGGTATCTATACCGGGTCTATTGGGGTGTGATAATTATACCGGGTTTATTAGAATGTGGTATTTATACCGGGTCTATTGGAGTGTGGCATTTATACCGGGTCTATTGGAGTATGGTATCTATCCCGGGTCTATTGGAGTGTGGTATATATGCCGGGTCTATTGGAGTGTGGTATATGTACCGGGTGTATTGGAGAGTGCTATTTATACCGGGTCTATTGGAGTGTGATTTATATACTGGGCGTATTGAAGTGTTGTATAAATAACGGGTCTATTGTAGCGTGGCATTCATATAGGGTCAATAGGAGGGTGGTATATATACTGGATGAATTGGAGTGTGGTATATATACCGGGTCTATTGGAGTGTGATATAAATAACGAGTCTATTGGAGTGTGGTATTTATATGGGGTCTAATGGAATGTGGTTTTTATACTGGTCTATTGGAGTGTGGTATATGTACCGGGTGTATTGGAGTGTGGTATTTATATGGGGTGTATTGGAATGTGATATATATATCGGGTCTATTGGAGTGTGGTATTTATACCGGGTCTATTGGAGAGTGGTATAATTAACGGGTCTATTGGAGTGTGGTCTAAATTATGGGTCTATTGGTGTGTCATATATATACTGGGCGTATTGGAGTGTTGTATAAATAACGGGTTTATTGTAGCGTGGCATTCATACAGGGTGAATTGGAGTGTGGCATATATACCAGGTCAATTGGAGTGTGGTATTTATACCGGGTCTATTGGAGTGTGGTATATATACCGGGTCTATTGGGGTGTGATAATTATACCGGGTTTATTGGAATGTGGTATATATACCGGGTCTATTGGAATGTGGTATGTATACCGGGTCTATTGGAATGTGGTATGTATACTGGGTCTATTGGAGTGCGGTGTTTCTACCGGGTCTATTGGAGTGTGATATATATAACAGTTCTATTGTACTGTGGTATATATACTGGGTGAATTGGAGTGTGGTATATATACCCAGTCTATTGGAGTGTGATAATTATACCGGGTTTATTGGAATTTGGTATATATACTGGATCTATTGGAGTGTGGTATCTGTACCGGGTCTAATGGAGTATGTTATTTATACCAGGTCTATTGGAATGTTGTATTTATACCGGTTCTATTGGTGTGTGGTATATGTAGTGGGAGTATTGGAGTGTGGTATTTGTTCCGGGTCTATTGGAGTGTGATATATATATCAGGTCTATTGGAGTGTGATACAAATAACGAGTCTATTGGATTGTGATATATATACTGAGCGTATTGATGTGTTGTATAAATAACTGGTCTATTGTAGAGTGGCATTCATATAGGTCAAAAGGAGTGTGGTATAGAAACCGGTTCTATTGTGCTGTGGTTTTAATCTGGGACTATTGGAGTGTGGAATATGTACCGGATGTATTGGAGTGTGGTATTTGTACCGGGTCTCTTGGAATGTGTTATATATACTGTGTCTATTGGAGTATGGTATATGTACCCGGTCTATTGGAGTGTGGTATATATACCAGGTCTATTTTACTGTGGTATATATACTGGGTCTATTGGAGTGTGGTACAAATACTGGGTCTATTCGAGTGTGTTACATATATTCGGTCAGTTGGAGTGTGGTATTTATACCGGGTCTATTGGAGTGTGGTATTTATACCGGGTCTATTGGACTGTGGTATATGTAGCGGGTGTATTGTTGTATTGTCTAAATAACAGGTCGATCGTAGCATGGCATTCATACCGGGTCAATAGGAGTGTGATATATATACCGGGTCTATTTTACTATGTTATATATACTGGGTCCAGTGGAGTGTGGTGTATATACCGGGTCTATTGGAGCGCGATATATATACCGGGTCTATTGTACTATGGTATATATACTGGGTCTATTGGAGTGTGGTATCTGTACCGGGTCTATTGGAGTGTGATATATATACTGCTTCTATCGTACTATGGTATATATAGCGGGTCTATAGGTGTGTGACATATATGTTGGGTGTATTGGAGTGTGGTATTTGTACCGGGTGTATTGGAATTTGTTATTTATATGGGTTGTATTGGAATGTGTTATATATATCGGGTCTATTGGAGTGTGGTATTTATACCGTGTCTATTGGAGTGTGGTATAATTAACGGTTCTATTGGAGTGTGGTATAAATTACGGGTCTATTGGTGTGTCGTATATATACTGGGCGTTTTGGAGTGTTGTATAAATAACGGGTCTATTATAGCGTGGCATTCATACAGGGTGAATTGGAGTGTGGCATATATACCGGGTCTATTGGAGTGTGGTATATATACCGGGTCTATTGGGGTGTGCTAATTATACCGGGTCTATTGGAGTGTGGCATTTATACCGGGTCTATTGGAGTGTGGTATATGTAGCGGCAGTATTGGAGTATGGTATCTATCCCGGGTGTATTGGAGTGTGGTATCTTTACCAGTTCTATTGGAGTGTGATATATATACCGCTTCTATCGTACTATGGTATATATACCGGGTCTATAGGTGTGTGACATATATGTTGGGTGTATTGGAGTGTGGTATATGTACCGGGTGTATTGGAGTGTGGTATTTATACCGGGTCTATTGGAGTGTGGTATATATACTGGGTCTATTGGAGTGTGGTAATTATACTGGGTCTATTGGAGAGTGGTATAATTAATGGGTCTGTTGGAGTGTGGTATAAATTACGGGTCTATTGGTGTGTTGTATATATACTGGTCGTATTGGAGTGTTGTATAAATAACGGGTTTATTGTAGCGTGGCATTCATACAGGGTGAATTGGGGTGTGGCATATATACCGTGTCAATTGGAGTGTGGTATTTATTCCGGGTCTACTGGAGTGTGGTATATATACCGGGTCTATTGGGGTGTGATAATTATACTGCGTTTATTAGAATGTGGTATTTATACCGGGTCTATTGGAGTGTGGCATTTATACCGGGTCTATTGGAGTATGGTATCTATCCCGGGTCTGTTGGAGTATGGTATATATGCCGGGTCTGTTGGAGTGTGGTATATGTACCGGGTGTATTGGAGAGTGCTATTTATACCGGGTCTATTGGAGTGTGATTTATATACTGGGCGTATTGAAGTGTTGTATAAATAACGGGTCTATTGTAGCGTGGCATTCATATAGGTCAATAGGAATGTGGTATATATACCGGGTCTATTGGAGTGTGATATAAATAACGAGTCTATTGGAGTGTGGTATTTATATGGGGTCTAATGGAATGTGGTTTTTATACTGGTCTATTGGAGTGTGGTATATGTACCGAGTGTATTGGAGTGTGGTATTTATATGGGGTGTATTGGAATGTGATATATATATTTATATATATTTATTTATACCGGGTCTATTGGAGAGTGGTATAATTAACGGGTCTATTGGAGTGTGGTATAAATTACGGGTCTATTGGTGTGTTGTATACATACTGGGCGTATTGGAGTGTTGTATAAATAACGGGTTTATTGTAGCGTGGCATTCATACAGGGTGAATTGGAGTGTGGCATATATACCGGGTCAATTGGAGTGTGGTATTTATACCGGGTCTATAGGAGTGTGGTATATATACCGGGTCTATTGGGGTGTGATAATTATACCGGGTTTATTGGAATGTGGTATATATACCGAGTCTATTGGAATGTGGTATGTATACCGGGTCTATTGGGGTGTGATAATTATACCGGGTTTATTGGAATGTGGTATATATACCGAGTCTATTGGAATGTGGTATGTATACCGGGTCTATTGGTGTGTGGTGTTTATACCGGGTCTATTGGAGTGTGGTATATATACCGAGTCTATTGGAATGTGGTATGTATACCGGGTCTATTGGTGTGTGGTATTTATACCAGGTCTATTGGAGTGTGATATATATAACAGTTCTATTGTACTGTGGTATATATACTGGGTGAATTGGAGTGTGGTGTATATATACCGAGTCTATTGGAGTGTGATAATTATACCGGGTTTATTGGAATGTGGTATATATACCGGGTCTATTGGAGTATGGTATCTATCCCGGGTCTATTGGAGTGTGGTATTTATACCGGGTCTATAGGAGTGTGGTATATATACCGGGTCTATTGGGGTGTGATAATTATACCGGGTTTATTGGAATGTGGTATATATACCGGGTCTATTGGAATGTGGTATGTATACCGGGTCTATTGGGGTGTGATAATTATACCGGGTTTATTGGAATGTGGTATATATACCGAGTCTATTGGAATGTGGTATGTATACCGGGTCTATTGGTGTGTGGTATTTATACCGGGTCTATTGGAGTGTGATATATATAACAGTTCTATTGTACTGTGGTATATATACTGGGTGAATTGGAGTGTGGTGTATATATACCGAGTCTATTGGAGTGTGATAATTATACCGGGTTTATTGGAATGTGGTATATATACCGGGTCTATTGGAGTATGGTATCTATCCCGGGTCTATTGGAGTGTGGTATATATGCCGGGTCTATTGGAGTGTGGTATCTGTACCGGGTCTATTGGAGTGTGTTATTTATACCAGGTCTATTGGAATGTGGTATTTATACCGCGTCTATTGGAGAGTGGCATTTATTCTGGGTCTGTTGGAGTGTGGTATATTTACCAGGTCTATTGGAGTGTGGTATTTATACCGGGTCTATTGGTGTGTGGTGTTTCTACCGGGTCTATTGGAGTGTGGTATATGTAGTGGGAGTATTAGAGTGTGGTATTTATACCGGGTCTATTGGAATGTGACATATATAACAGTTCTATTGTACTGTGGTATATATACTGGATGAATTGGAGTGTGGTATATATACCGGGTCTATTGGAGTGTGATATATATATCAGGTCTATTGGAGTGTGATACAAATAACGAGTCTATTGGAGTGTGATATATATACTGAGCGTATTGATGTGTTGTATAAATAACTGGTCTATTGTAGAATGGCATTCATATAGGTCAATAGGTGTGTGGTATAGAAACTGGTTCTCTTGTGCTGTGGTTTTAATCTAGGACTATTGGAGTGTGGTATATGTACCGGATGTATTGGAGTGTGGTATTTGTACCGGGTCTCTTGGAATGTGTTATATATACTGGGTGTATTGGAGTATGGTATATGTACCCGGTCTATTGGAGTGTGGTATATATACCAGGTCTATTTTACTGTGGTATATATACTGGGTCTATTGGAGTGTGGTACAAATACTGGGTCTATTCGAGTGTGTTACATATATTCGGTCTGTTGGAGTGTGGTATTTATACCGGGTCTATTGGAGTGTGGTATATATACCGGGTCTATTGGAGTGTGGTGTATGTACCGGGTGTCTTGGAATGTGGTATTTATACCTGGCCTATTGAAGTGTGACATTTATACCTGGTCTATTGGAGTGTGGTATAAATAACAGGTCTATTGGACTGTGGTATTTCTACCGGGTCTATTGGAGTGTGATATATATATCGGGTCTATTGGAGTGTGATATATATATCGGGTCTATTGGAGTGTGGTATATACACCGGGTCTATTGGAGTATATTATTTATATGCGGTCTACTGGAGTATGGTATTTTTACCGGGTCTATTGCACTTTGGTATATATTCCGGGTCTGTAGGAGTGTGATATATATATCGGGTGTCTTGGAGTGTGGTATTTATACCGGGTCTATTGGAGTGTGGTATATGTACCGGGTGTATTAGAGTGTGGTATATGTTCCGGGTCTATTGGAGTGTGGTATATGTGCCGGGTCTATTGGAGTGTGGTGTATGTACCGGGTGTCTTGGAATGTGGTATTTATACCTGGCCTATTGGAGTGTGACATTTATACCGGGTGTATTGGACTGTGGTATTTCTACCGGGTGTATTGGAGTGTGGTATTTATATGGGGTCTATTGGAATGTGGTATTTATATGGGGTCTATTGGAATGTGGTATTTATACCGGGTCTATTGGAGTCTGGTATATGTACTGGGTGTATTGGAGCGTGACATTTAAATGGTGGGTATTGGAACGTGGTACTTATACCGGTTCTATTGGAGTGTGATATTTATACCGTGTCTATTGGAGTGTGATATATATACCAGTTCAATTGCACTTTGGTATATTTACCGGGTCTGTAGGAATGTGGTATATTTATCGGGTGTATTGGAGTGTGGTATTTATTCCGGGTCTATTGGAATGTGAGATATCTATCGTGTCTGTTGGAGTGTGGTAAATGTACTGGGTCTATTGGAGTGTGCTATGTATACCGCGTCTATTGGAGTTTGATATATATATACCAGGGCTATTGGAGTGTGATATTTATGCTGTGTCTATTGGATTGTGGTATACATACCGGGTGTATTGGAATGTAGAATTTATACCGGGTCTATTGTAGTGTGGCATTTATACCGGGTCTATTGGAGTGTGGTATTTATACCGGGCCTATTGGAATGTGGTACTTAAACTGGGTCTGTTGTTGTGTGATTTTTATACCGGGTCTATTGGTGTGTGGTGTTTATACCGGGTCTGTTGGAGTGTGGTATATACACTGGGTGAATTGAAGTGTGGTATATATACCGGGTCTATTGGAGTGTGATATATTAACCGGGTCCATTGGAGTGTGGCATATATCCCGGGTGTATTGGAGTGTGGTATATATCCCGTGTGTATTGGAGTGTGGTATTTATACCGGGTCTATTAGAGTGTGATATATTAACAGGGTCTATTGGAGTGTGATATATATACCGGGCGTATTGAAGTGTTGTATAAATAACGGGTCTATTGTAGCGTGGCATTCATATAGGGTCAATAGGAGTGTGGTATATATACCGGGTCTATTGTATTTGGTATATATACTGGATCTATTGGAGTGTGGTATATATACCGGGTCTATTGTATTTGGTATATATACTGGATCTATTGGAATGTGGTATTTATACTGGGTCTATTGGAGTGTGGTATATGTACCGGGTGTATTGGAGTGTGGTATTTATACCGGATCTCTTGGATTGTGTTATATATACTCGGTCTATTGGAGTGTGGTTCATGTACCGGGTGTATTTGAGTGTGGTACATATACCGGGTCTATTGGAATGTGGTATTTATATCGGGTCTATTGGAGTGTGTTATTTGTACCGGATATATTGGAGTGTGTTATATATATCGGATGTATTGGAGTGTGTTTTTTATACTGGGTGCGCTGGAGTGTGGTATATGTACCAGTCCATTGGAGTGTGGTGTATGTACCGGTGTCTTGGAGTGTGGTATTTATACCTGGTCTATTGGAATGTGATATTTATGCCAGGTCTATTGGTGTGTGGTATATGTACCGGGTGTATTGGAGTGTGATATATGTACTGGGTCTATTGGAGTGAGGTGTATGTACCGGGTGTCTTGGAGTGTGGTATTTATATCTGGTCTTTTGGAGTGTGGTATTTATACCAGGTATATTGGAGTGTGATATATATATCGGGTCTATTAGAGTGTGGTATATATACCGGGTCTATTGGAGAGTGTTATTTAATTGGGGTCTATTGGAGTGTCGTATTTATACCTGGTCGATTGGAGTGTCGTATACATACCGGGTCTATTGGAGTGTGATATATTTTCCGGATCTAATGGAGTGTGGTATTTATACCGGGTCTCTTGGAATGTGGTATTTATACCGGGTCTATTGGAGTGTGATACAAATAACGAGTCTATTGGAGTGTGATATATGTACTGTGCCTATTGAAGTGTTTCATAAATAACTGGTCTATTGTAGCATGGCATTCATATAGGTCAATAGGAACGTGGTATATATATGGGGTCTATTGTACTGTGGTACATATACTGGGTCTATGGGAGTGTGGTATATATACTGGGTCTATTGGAGTATGTTATATATACTCATCTTTTGGAGTGTGGTATTTAAATGGGGTCTGTTGGAATGTGGTATTTATACTGGTCTATTGGAGTGTGGTATTTATACCAGGTATCTTGGAATGTGATATTTATACCGGGTTTATTGGAGTGTGGCATTTTTACCGGGTCTATTGGAGTGTGGTATATATACCGGTCCTATTGTACTGTGGTATATATACCGGGTCTGTTGTAAGGTGATATATATATATTGGGTGTATTGGAGTGTGGTATATGTACCGGGTGTATTGGAGTGTGGTATTTATATGGGGCCTATTAGAATGTGATATATATATTGGGTCTATTGGAGTGTGGTATCTGAACCGGCTGTATTGGAGTGTGATATATAACGCATCTATTGGAGTTTGATATATATATCTGGTCTATTGGAGTGTGATATATATACCTGGTCGATTGGGGTGTGGTACTTATACCGGGTCTATTGGATTGTGGTGTATGTACCGGGTGTAGTGGAATGTGGTATTTCCACCGGGTCTATTGGAGTCTGGCATTTATACTGGGTCTATCGGAGTTTGGTATATATACCGGGTCTATTGGAGTGTGGTATATGTACCATGTGTATTGGAGTGTGATATTTATACCGGGTCTATTGGAGTGTGGCATTTATACCGGGTCTATTGGAGTGTGGTATTTATACCGGGTCTATTAGACTGTGGTATATGTCTCGGGTGTTTTGGAGTGTGGTATTTATTTGGTGTCTATTGATATGTGGTTTTTATACCGGGTCTATTGGAGTGTGGGATATGTACCGGCTGTATTGGAGTGTGATATATAACGCATCTATTGGAGTTTGATATATATACCGGGTCTATTGGAGTGTGATATATATACCTGGTCGATTGGGGTGTGGTATTTATACCGGGTCTATTGGATTGTGGTGTATGTACTGGGTGTAGTGGAATGTGGTATTTCCACCGGGTCTATTGGAGTCTGGCATTTATACTGGGTCTATCGGAGTTTGGTATATATACCGGGTCTATTGGAGTGTGGTATATGTACCGTGTGTATTGGAGTGTGATATTTATACCGGGTCTATTGGAGTGTGGCATTTATACCGGGTCTATTGGAGTGTGGTATTTATACTGGTCTATTGGAGTGTGGTATATGTACCGGGTGTATTGGAGTGTGGTATTTATACCGGGTCTCTTGGAGTGTGTTATATATACTGGGTCTATTGGAGTGTGGTATTTATACTGGGTCTATTGGAGTGTGGTATTTATACCGGGTCTATTAGACTGTGGTATATGTCTCGGGTGTTTTGGAGTGTGGTATTTATTTGGTGTCTATTGATATGTGGTTTTTATACCGGGTCTATTGGAGTGTGGGATATGTACCGGGTGTATTGGAGTGTGGTATTTATACCGGGTCTCTTGGAGTGTGTTATATATACTGGGTCTATTGGAGTGTAGTATATGTCTCGGGTCTATTGGAGTGCGGTATTTATACCGGGTCTTTTAGACTGTGGTATATGTCTCGGGTGTTTTGGAGTGTGGTATTTATATGGGGTCTATTGGAATGTGGTATTTATACTGGTCTATTGGAGTGTGGTATATGTACCGGGTGTATTGGAGTGTGGTATTTATACCGGGTCTCTTGGAGTGTGTTATATATACTGGGTCTATTGGAGTGTGGTATTTATACCGGGTCTATTGGAGTGTGGTATTTATACCGGGTCTATTGGAGTGTGGTATATGTCTCGGGTGTTTTGGAGTGTGGTATTTATTTGTGGTCTATTGATATGTGGTTTTTATACCGGGTCTATTGGAGTGTGGGATATGTCCCGGGTGTTTTGCTGAGTGGTATTTATATGAGGTCTATTGGAGTGTGGTATTTATACCAGGTGTATTGGAGTTTGTTATATATAACGGGTGTATTGGAGTGTCTTATATATACCGGGTGTAATGGAGTGTGGTATATGTACCGGTTCTATTGGAGTGTGGTTTATGTACTGGGTGTCTTGGAGTGTGGTATTTATACCAGGTCTATTGGAGTGTGGTATATGTACCGGGTGTATTAGAGTGTGGTATATGTACTGGGTGTATTAGAGTGTGGTATATGTACCGGGTCTATTGGAGTGTGGTGTATGTACCGGGTGTCTTGGAATGTGGTATTTATACCTGGCCTATTGGAGTGTGACATTTATACCTGGTCTATTGGAATGTGGTATAAATAATAGGTCTGTTGGACTGTGGTATTTCTACCGGGTCTATTGGAGTGTGATATATATATCGGGTCTATTGGAGTGTGGTATATGTAACGGGTGTATTGGTATGTGGTATTTATATGGGGTCTATTGGAATGTGGTATTTATACCGGGTCTATTGGAGTCTGGTATATGTACTGGGTGTATTGGAGTGTGATATTTAAATGGTGTGTATTGGAACATGGTACTTATACCGGTTCTATTGGAGTGTGGTATATATACCAGTTCAATTGCACTTTGGTATATTTACCGGGTCTGTAGGAATGTGGTATATTTATCGGGTGTATTGGAGTGTGGTATTTATTCCGGGTCTATTGGAATGTGATATATCTATCGTGTCTATTGGAGTGTGATATATATACCGCGTCTATTGGAGTTTGATAAATATACCGGGGCTATTGGAGTGTGATATTTATGCTGGGCCTATTGGATTGTGGTATACATACCGGGTGTATTGGAATGCAGTATTTATACTGGGTCTATTGGAGTGTGGTATTTATACCGGGCCTATTGGAATGTGGTATTTATACCGGGTCTGTTGGTGTGTGATATTTATATCGGGTCTATTGGTGTGTGATATTTATACCGGGTCTATTGGTGTGTGGTGTTTATACCAGGTCTATTGGAGTGTGGTATATGTAGCGGGAGTATTGGAGTGTGGTATTTATACCGGGTCTATTGGAGTGTGATATATATACCAGTTCTATTGTACTGTGGTATATACACTGGGTGAATTGGAGTGTGGTATATATACCGGGTGTATTGGAGTGTGGTATTTACATCAGGTCTATTGGAATGTGATACAAATAACGAGTCTATTGGAGTGTGATATATATACTTGGCATATTGAAGTGTTGTATAAATAATGGGTCTATTGTAGCATGGCATTCATATAGGGTCAATAGGAGTGTGGCATATATACTGGGTCTATTGTATGTGGTATATATACGGTGTCTATTGGAGTGTGGTATACATACCGGGTCTATTGGAGTGTGTTATATATACTCGGTCTATTGGAGTGTGGTATTTTTATGGGGTCTATTTGAATATGGTATTTATACTAGGTCTATTGGAGTGTGGTAGAAGTACCGGGGTATAAGTACCGGGTGTATTGGAGTGTGATATTTATACCGGGTCTCTTGGAGTGTGTTATTTATACCGGGTGTATTGGAGTGTGTTATATATAACGGATGTATTGGAGTGTGTTTTTTATACCAGGTGCGCTGGAGTGTGGTACATGTACCAGTCCATTGGAGTGTGGTGTATGTACTGGTGTCTTGGAGTGTGGTATTTATACCTGGTCTATTGGAATGTGGTATTAATGCCAGGTCTATTGGAGTGTGGTATATGTACCGGGTGTATTGGAGTGTGATATATGTACTGGGTCTATTAGAGTGAGGTGTATGTACCAGGTGTCTTGGAGTGTGGTATTTATATCTGGTCTTTTGGAGTGTCGTATTTATACCGGGTCTATTGCACTTTGGTATAGATACCGGGTCTGTAGGAGTGTGATATATATATCGGGTGTATTGGAGTGTGGTATTTATATGGAGTCTATTGGAATGTGGTATTTGTGCCGGTTCTATTGGAGTGTGGTATATGTACCGGGTGTATTGGAATGTGGTAAATATACCGGGTCTACTGGAATGTGGTATGTATATCGGGTCTATTGGAATGTGGTATATATACTGTGTCTATTGGAGAGTGGTATATATACCGGGTCTATTGGAGTGTGGTATATATACCAGGTCTATTGGAGTGTGGTGTATATACCGGGTGTATTGGAGTCTGGTATATATACCGGGTGTATTGGAGTGTGGAATTTATATGGGGTCTATTGGAATGTTGTATTTATACCGGGTTTATTGTAGTGTGGTATAAATAACGGGGCTATTGTAGTGTGGTACTTATACAGGGTCTATTGGAGTGTGTTATATATACCGGTTCTATTGTACTATGGTAAGTATACCTGGTCTGTAGGAGTGTGCTATATATATCGGGTCTATTGGAGTGTGGTATATATATCTGGTCCATTGGAGTGTGATATATATATCGGGTCTATTGTTGTGTGGTATTTATACCGAGTTTATTGGAGTGTGATATATATCCCGTGTCTATTGGAGTGTGGTATATATACTGGGTCTATTGGAGTGTGATATATATACCGGGTCTATTGGAGTGTCATACATGTATCGGATGTATTGGATTGTAGTATATATACCGGGTGTATTGGAGTGTGGTATGTATACCGGGTCTATTGGAGTGTGATATATATACCGGGTCTATTGGAGTGTGATATATATATATCGAGCCTATTGGAGTGTGGTATATGTACCGGGTGTTTTGGAGTGTGGTATTTATTTGGGGTCTTTTGGAATGTGGTTGTTCTACCGCTTCTGTCGAAGTGTGATGTATATATCTGGTGTATTGGAGTGTGGTATATGTACCTGGTGTTTGGAGTGTGGTATTTATATGGGATGTATTGGAATGTGGTATTTGTACCGGGTCTATTGGAGTGTGGTATATATACCGAGCCTGTTGGAGTGTGGTATATATACCGGGTCTATTGGAATGTGGTATTTATACCAGGTCTATTGGAGTGTGGTATATGTACCGGGTCTATTGGAGTGTGGTATATATACTGGTTGTA
This sequence comes from Cetorhinus maximus, assembly GCF_964194155.1. Lineage (NCBI taxonomy): Eukaryota > Metazoa > Chordata > Chondrichthyes > Lamniformes > Cetorhinidae > Cetorhinus > Cetorhinus maximus. The sequence goes on along the minus strand of NC_135898.1, from coordinate 21,936,828 downwards.
TTGGACTGTGGTATTTATACCGGGTCTATCGGAGTGTGGTATATGTACCGGGTATATTGCAGTGCGGTATTTATTTGGGGTCTATTGGAGTGTGGTATTTATACCATGTCGGTTCAAGTGTGGTATATATCCCGGATCTATTGGAGTGTGGTATCTGTACCGGGTGTATTGGAGTGTGGTATTTATATGGGGTCTATTGGAACGTGGTATTTATACCGGGTCTATTGGAGTGTGGTATTTATACCGGGTCTATTCGAGTGTGGTATATGTACCGGGTGTGTTGCAGTGTGATATATATATCAGGTATATTGGAGTGTGGTATTTATACCGGGTGTATTGGAGTATGATATAGGTACTGGCTGTATTGGAGTGTGGTATATATACTGGGTGTATTGGACTGTTGTATTTATACCGGGTCTATCGGAGTGTGGTATATGTACCGGGTCTATTGGAATGTGGTTTATGTACCGGGCTTTTGGAGTGTGATATATATACCGGGTTTATTGGAATGTGGTATATATACTGGGTCTATTGGCGTGTGGTATATCTACCGGGTCTATTGGAGTGTGGTATATATACCGGGTCTATTGGAGAGTGGTATTTCTATGGGGTCTATTGGAGTGTGGTATATATTCCGGGTCTATTGGAGTGTGGTATTTATACTGGGTGTATTGGAGTGTGTTATTTATTCCTGGACTCTACGCCCTGCCATAGTTTGGCTCTTACCCTACACTCATTTTCTTGTGACCCTTACATGCTGTGGTTGCTGTCTTCTGCTTCTGTTGCCAATTTGGCTGCTTGGCATTTTACCATTGAGGCACAACCATAGCAAAGTTGGCCCGAGAACTCAAAGCCTGGAAAGAGTTTGTTATCAAATTTTGCTGCTAGCATGCCTTCCCCCCTCTTGGTTCGTATTAAAAATCCCCATAACGAGTTCTCAAGTGCTTTCCCACAGCCGTAGTAATCAGTGATCTAATCAATGCTTCTGATTGACTTGCCAATGTTTGGAGTGGCCTGTATCACCTGCCAAATGGCCGTTGTGGTTCTCAGGGGAACAGAGATTTATCAGCGTTTAAAGGTCCCTCTTCTCAAGGACGTTGGATAAGAAAAATAACAAAGACCCATCTCTTTCTGTAATCAGTGAGGTACTGATGTTCAAGATCAGGTGCTGGTTTTAAAGTCCATTATCAGATTCCTCCAGGTCTGATAGCCCTCTGGAGCGCGCCCCAAGGACATTGTCTGCTCTTTGATAGCGATAGTGTATGTTCTGTAGGTGTTAACACAACAGATCATAAATGTGTTGAACCCACAGCTTGTTGTAAACTACGTGCAGTAGTTAGGCAATCATCTCTGGGAGATGACAGGGGTGAGAGTCTAGATGTTCTGTATAAGAGAGGAGCCTTAAACTCGGGTGGGTTTGGGTGCTGGCAGTGGCGGGAGCAAGGTCGACTTTAACCCTTGCAGCACTTGTTTCAGGAGTGAACTTTGTTCTATCCTCAGCCACCCCTGTGCACAAGGTTAAATCAGAACAGCGGTGACAATGGAACCCCGGAATCTGCCAGTATAAGGAGGGCGAGAACGCAGCAGCAACTTGGGGTAAGAGGGCTGAAAGCACGAGAGGGGAAATGCGCCAATAAGTTCGGGCACCTCACAGCTGCTTTCTCAGCCCCCGCTCAAAGTGAAAGGGTTTGTGCCCCGGTACTTTTGCTGGGAGGTGGCTTTTGCACACGCGTTGGGAGGGTATCACCGTCACTCGGGAGGTTCAGAGGCCAGATTTGCCCATGGGAACTGGATCGAACAACATGGGTGCCCGTCGTCTCGGGAAACTCGGCGTCTCACCACCCCACCCCACCCCACCATCGGCGGTTTTGCAGTCTCCTGGAATAAGATCAGCTGCCCAGTGGGGCTTGGGAGTCAGGCTTCAGCAGCCGCTGTCAAAGACCTCACCACCCTCCCCATTTTTTGTTTTTTTTTTGGCCCCTGGATTGTTCCCAGGCTCTGTGGGCAGAACGATCCTGCAGTTGGCAGCACTCAGCTCCACAAGACAAGGGCCTGTTGGCTGGTTTTCCCGATTATGCGAGCTTTGCCTGTGATGATGCCAGCCGGTAGTGGCGACCATTTGGGTACGCCGCACTGGCTGGCTTTCTACAAGCGTAGGGTACCATCAACAACAACTTGCATTTATATAGTGCCTCTAACATGATAAAACATTCCACATTAGGTCAGACGGCCAAAATCTTGTTCAAAGAGGTAGGTTTTAAGCAGCACCTTAAAGGGAGAAATGCGTAGAGCGGTGCAGAGGCCTAGGGGGAGCTTGGGGCTTCGGCAGCTGAAGGCCAGGCTGCCAAAAGCAGAGCAATTAAAATCAAGGCATACACAAGAGGCCAGAACTGGAGGAGCACAGAGATCACGGAGGATTCAGGGGCTGGAGGAGACTTCGGAGATTGGGGAAGGCCTGGAGAACTTTGAAAACAAGGGCGAGAATTTTAAAATCAAGGCACTGTTCAACTGAGAGCCAACGTATGTCAGCGAGCACAGGGGTGATAGGGATGGGACTTGGTGCTAGCTGGGACCTGGACAGCAGAGTTTTGGATGAGCTCAAGTTTACGGAGGTTAGAGAGCAGGAGGCCAGCCAGGAGTGTGTCAGAATAGACGAGTCTAGAGATAATGAAGGCAGGGATGAGGGTCTCTGCAGCGGATGAGATGAGACAGGGGCAAAATTACAGAAACGGGCTGGTTTACTGGGATATGTGGTCGGAATTTCATCTCGGTCAAACATGAAAGCAGGGTTGTAGACAGGCTGGTTCAGACTGAGACAGTTGCTCGAGAGAGGGATGAAGTCAGAAGCGAGGGAATGGAGTTTGTGCTGGGGATTGAAGACGGTGGCTTCAGGATCCCCAACACTTCCTTTTGGAAATTTCTGCTCATCCAGAATTGGGGAGGCAGTGGCATAGTGGTATTGTCACTAACCAGCATTCTAGGGTAGTTCTCTGGGGACCCAGGTTTGAATCCCAGCACAGCAGATGGTGAAATTTGAATTCAATAAAAATCTGCAATTAAAAGTCTGATGATGACTGTGAAACCATTGCCAATTGTTGTAAAAACCCATCTAATGCCCTTTAGGGAAGGAAATCTGCTGGTGACACATGACTCTTAAATACCCTCTGAACAAGAACAATTAGGGATGGGCAATAAGTGCCCATATCCTATGAATCACAGAATTGTTACAGTGTAAAAAGAGGCCATTTAGCCCATTGTGTCTGCACTGGCTCTCTGAGCATTTTAGTAGCTACAAGGAGAGATTGGATAGGTTGGGGTTATTTTCCTTAGAACAAAGAAGGCTGAGAGGTGACTTGATTGAGGTGTACAAAATTATGAGGGGAATAGAAAGAGTGGACAGGATAAAATTGTTTCCCTTGGTGGAGAATTCTAGAACCAAGGGACATAGATTCAAGATAAGTGGCAGAAGGTATAGGGGGGACATGAGGAAGAACTTTTTTACGCAGAGGGTAGTGGGTGTCTGGAATTCGCTGCCCAAGTTGGTGGTAGAGGCAGAAACTCGAAACTCTTTTAAAAAAGTACCTGGATCTGCACCTTAAGTGCTGTAAGCTGCAGGGCTATGGGCTGGGTGCAGGAAGGTGGGATTAGAAAGGGCACCTGGGTGTCCTTGGGCTGGCATGGACAAAATGGGCCGAATGGCCTCCTTCTGTGCTGTAACTTTTCTATGGTTCTATGGTTCTATGGGATGTCGGATGACAGTGTGATAGCTTAAAGGCAGTGGACGAGCTGAGAGGGGTAGTGGTGAGGTAGAGCTGAGTGTCATCGGGGTACAGGTGAAAAATGAACCCTGTGTTTCCAGATGGTGTCGCCGAGGGGCAGAATGTAGATGAGAAATAGGAGGATACATCTTTAGGGAACGCCAGAGGTAACGGTGCAGAAGTGCAAAGAGAAACCATTGCAAGTGATTCTCAGGTTACATCTGGACAGATAAGAATGAAACTAGGTGAGTGCAGTTCCACCCAGCTGGACGACAGTGGAGAGACGTTGGAGGAGAATGGTGTGGTCAGCCTGGCTGTCGGATATTTAGCTCTGCCATCAGTATAGCTGAATGTGCCACTGTACATACCTTTCCTGCCCTGCTTGGGTCAATCAACCATTTCCAGCATTGAATCCCACAGCATGGCACTATTATCCTGCTCAAAATCTGCCAGGGCCACTCAGTTCCAGGCCTTATTACAGCCTCGGTCCAAACATGGACAAAAGAGATGAACTCCCGAGGTGAGGTGAGAGTGACTGCCCTTGACATCAAGGCTCCATTTGACCGAGTGTGGCATCAAGGAGCCCTAGCAAAACTGGAGTCAATGGGAATCAGGGGGAAAACTCTCTGCTGGTTGGCATCATACCTAGCACAAAGGAAGATGGTTGTGGTTGTTGGAGGTCAGTCACCTCAGCTCCAGGACATCACTGCAGGAGTTCCTCAGGGTAGTATCCTCAGCCCAACCGTCGTCAGCTGCTTCATCAATGACCTTTCTTCCATCATAAGGTCAGAAGTGGTGGTGTTCACTGACAATTGCACAATGTTCAGCACCATTCAAGACTCCTCAGATACTAAAGCAGTCTGCGTCCTTATGCAGCAAGACCTGGGCCACATTTAGGCTTGGGCTAATAAGTGGCAAGTGACATTCATGCCACTCAAATGCCAGGCAATGACCATCTCCAACAAGAGAGAATCTAACCATCTCCTTTTGACATTCAATGGCATTACCATCACTGAAACCACCACCATCAACATCCTGGGGTGTCAACTTAAGACTGCCAACATCTACAAGGCACAAGTCAGGAGTGTGATGGAATATACTTCACTTGCCTGGATGAGTGCAGCTCCCACAACACTCAAAAAACTTGACACCATCCAGGACAAAGCAGCCCCCTTTATTGGCATCCCATCCACCACCTTAAACATTCTCTCCCTCCACCACCAACGCACAGTAGCAGCGGTGTGTACCATCTACAGGATGCACTGCAGTAACTCACCAAGGCGCCTTTATCAGCACCTTCCAAACCCACGACCACTACCATCTAGAAGGACAAGGGCAGCAGATAGATGGGAACACCCCCATCTGCAACTTCCCCTCCAAGTCACTCACCATCCTGACTTGGAAATATATCGCTCTTCCTTCACTGTCGCTGGGTCAGAATCCTGGAGGCTATGGGCCCTGTGCCAGTGTCTTAATTTGGTTCTTGATATCACGTGGAGTGAATCGAATTAGCTGAAGACTGGCGTCTGTGATGCTGGGGGCCTCTGGAGGAGGCCGAGATGGATCATCCACTCGGCACTTCTGACTGAAGATTGTTGCGAATGCTTCAGCCTCATCTTTTGCACTGATGTGCTGGGCTCCTCTATCATTGAGGATGGGGTATTTGTGGAACCTCCTCCTCCAGTGAGTTGTTTAATTGTCCACCACCATTCATGACTGGATGTGGCAGGACTGCAGAGCTTAGATCTGATCCATTGGTTGGAGGATCACTTAGCTCTGTCTATCACTTGCTGCTTATGCTGTTTGGAACGCAAGTCGTCCTGTGTTATATCTTCATCAGGTTGACACCTCATTTTTAGGTATGCCTGGTGCTGCTCCTGGCATGCCCTCCTGCACTCTTCATTGAACCGGGATTGATCCCCTGGCTTGATGGTAATGATAGATTGGGGGATATGCCGGGCCATGAGGTTACAGATTGTGTTCAAGTACAATTCTGCTGCTGATGATGGCCCACAGCGTCTCATGGATGCTCAGTCTTCAGGTGCTAGATCTGTTTGAAATCTATCCCATTTAGCACCGTGGTAGTGCCACACAACACGATGGAGGGTATCCTCAATGTGAAGGCGGGTCTTCGTCTCCACAATGACTGTGTGGTGGTCACTCCTACCGATACTGTCATGAACAGATGCATCTGCGGCAGGCAGGTTGGTGAGGATGAGGTCAAGTATGTTTTTCCCTCTTGTTGGTTCCCTCACCACCTGCCGCAGACTCAGTCTAGCAGCTATGTCATTTAGGACTCGGCTAGCTTGGTCAGGAGTGGTGCTACCGAGCCACTCTTGGTGATGGACATTGAAGTCCCCCACTCAGAGAACATTCTGTACCCTTGCCACCCTCAGTGCTCCCTCCAAGCGATGTTCAACATGGAAGAGTACTGATTCATCAGCTGAGGTAGGGCTGTATGTGGTAATCAGCAGGAGGTTTCCTTCCCCATGTTTGACCTGATGCAGTGAGACTTCATGGGGTCCGGAGGCGATGTTGAGGACTCCCAGGGCAACTCCCTCCTGACTATATACCACTGTGCCACCACCTCTGCTGGTTCTGTCCTGCCAGTGGGACAGGACATACCCAGGGATAGTGATGATGGAGCCTGGGACATTGTCTGTAAGGTATGATTCTGTGAGGATGACTATGTCAGGCTGTTGCTTGACTAGCCTGTGAGACAGCTCTCCCAATTTAGGCACAAGCCCCCAGATGTTAGTAAGGAGGACTTTGTAGAGTCGACAGGGTTGCGATTGCCGTCATTGTTTCCGGGGTTTAGGTCAATACCGGGTGGTCCATCTGGTTTCATTACTTTTTTGTGTCTTTGTAGTGGTTTGCTCGGCCATTTCAGAGGGCAGCTAAGAGGCAACCACATTGCTGTGGGTCTGGAGTCACTTGTAGGCCAGACTGGGTAAGGACGGCACATTTCCCTCCCTAAAGGGGCATTAGTGAACCTTTTGCATTTGGAGCAATGCGCAGAGAGTGGCAGCTGTGAATTCCAAAGAGGAGGCCCATCTTGAACAGAGGTCCGTTCAAGTGCAAGGCCCACACCAAGGCTCATTCAATTGTAGAACTTTCTGGAAGCTTGAGGTAGTCGGCGCTGCATTTACAGCGACACCTGTCCCTTGGCAGTCATCTTAACCAGCCAATTTTTAAAAATAAAAGACAGTTCCGGAAGTTTCCATATGAACACTTCCCATGTTTACAGTCATGAGTAGGACATGCCTTCAGTCGGCATAACAATTTTCAAGGCTGATTTAGGCAGATCATTGATCAACAAGGGAGTCGGGGTTATGGGGGGACGGGGGAGGGGTGGTGGGCCGATAGGAAAGTGGCGCTGAGGCACGATCCTATTGAACAGCAGAGCAGGCTCAGAGGGGCCGAATGGCCTGCTCTTGACCCTATTTCTTATGTCCTTGTGGAGCTAAGACAGTTAAGATGAGATACGACCTGGCCGGGGACTCCGAGGTGCAGAGTCCTGGAACCAAATAACAGGAGGAGGCCATTGGGCCCATTAAATCCATGCTGGCTCTCTCTAGGTCAATCCAGCCAGTCCTGCTCTGCTGCTCTCTCTTCCACACACCAGTTTATTTCCCTCACCACGCAGCGCAGTCAGGCCGTGGGATGACTGGGCCTGAGGGGATTACTGAAGCAGCAAAAAATTGCCCCTTTTAAGGGACGAGTGGGTAAATATTTGAACACTGAAGCCTGGGAGGCGAGCGGGGCAATGGGATTAGCTTCACATGGGAAGATTTTAGCAGAGATGAGTCAAATGGTCTGACGCTGTCCACATAACACCTATGCACCCAGTCGGGGAAATCGCCTCCCTAATTTATTTGAAAGTTGAGTTTTCAGTCTGAGGAGTAATTTCTGCAGTGTCATGGTTTGGTTTTTATATCCATGTTATCAATTACATTTATACAGCCTGGGAGAACTTTGGCCTTTGGGTCTAGCTGTAACAGCACTTTTTAATTCTTACCTGTTCCTGGTGCGGTTTGTGAGGGGCTTTAGAAACATGCTGGCGATTGAGATTTTATTGGACAGCGCTGTCTAAATGGAAGCAACTTAAATCAAGAGAGAAGCTTGGGGGCTTTTTTTTTTGTGAGATGGTTTCGCAACGGAGGCAAGTGCCCAGCCACTGCTGGCTCAAAGCCCGCCAGTTTGGGAGGGTGACGCCAGTTCAGGTGAAAGAATGCCAGGCGGCGGTGGTATTGTGACCAGGAGGCCGACAGACTGGGCCCAACCCCTGCCCCCACCCCCCCCCAGGCTGGTTCACGACTGCCCACCTCAGGGCCTGCCAAGCTTGACCCAGTCTGACCCACACGTGACTCCCGCCCCCATACCAGGCATGGTTGAGCCTTAAGTGCCCTTGTAGTAAAACTGGCATGGGAAGAAGTGCCAGTGGCTTCTGATTCATTAAGCTGCAGGTACACAGGCCACGCCACCCCCCCGCCTCACCCCAACCCGTGCCTTTCTCCTTTCAGATGCCCCCAAGAGCTGCCCGCTGGTCAACAACTGGCGCGGGAGCCTGAAACCCAAGGGGTACGAGAGACCGACGAGGAGGATCTCACCCTCTCAGCCACCAGCTCAGATACTGGCACTGCCCACTCTTTAGAGGCTGGCTGTAAAGGCAGGATCTGCAGCTGGCTTGGCAGGCCCTCCCCTCCCCCCCGCCCGGGAAGGCCTCCCTGGTTGGCCACCTCCTGGGTGATGCTGGTGGGCAGGACTCCCCATGGGAGTGCCAGTGGCTCCAGAGAGCACGAGGCTGCTGTCCTCTCTCAGTGTGCCAACCCTCATCACTGCCACTCCGCCAGTGCCCCTCCTGTCGCCTGTGAGCTGGCCAGCCCAGACTACTGCTGCCCATGTCGAAATGATGCAGCCCAAAGCTGAGGCGTCAAAGTCCAGAGGGTTGGTGGGGGGGGAGGGGTGCCCTCTGAGGTCACCTGCAATCTCCCCCACTGCAAGTCAGGCACAGAGGCCATAAATGTGCTCTTTCACCTAGTCCTATGAGTGGCTGCGGCTTGCTTCTCAAACCTAGAGCCTTGAACCTTTCCCGAAGTTTGCTTTTATAGACTGTTCATAGCCTACTCTCTCGATCCAAGAGATAGTAGAAGCATTGGCGGTCCATATTAATTGAGAGGGTATAACACAATGCACTTTTCCCCCTCTGCTTGTTAGCCTCAGTATGACCACAGCCGAGATCAGACTTAATGCCCCACAGTGAGGAGAGCTATTCAGTGTTAAAGTAGGCACACACTCATTGACACAGCACCGATGGAAGCCATTCAGTTCATCATTGCCTCTGTGTTGATTCTTAGAAGTGCCTTCCCCAAAGACCAGTAAATCTTTCCTCTTTGGGTATGTATCCAATTCCCTTTTGAAAATCACTATTCAATCACCCTCGAGAGGGTGCGGAGGAGATTTACCAGAATGATTCCAGGGATGAGGGGTTTTAGCTACAAGGTTGGGTCGGAAAAGCTGGGGTTGTTCTCCTTGGAGCAAAGGAGATTGAGGGGAGATTTGATAGAGGTGGACAAGATTCTGACAGGTTTGGATAAGGTAGACAAAGAGAAGCTGTTTCCATTGGCTGACGGTGCAAGGACTAGGGGGACACAGGTTTTGGGTGAGGGATGCAGGGAGAAATGTGGGGAATGAGCTGGAACTCGCTGCCCACGAGGGAGGGGGAAGCGGACACAATGAATGATTTCAAAAGGGAATTGGATGGACACTTGAGGGAAATAAACTTGCAGAGTTACAGGGATAGAACAGGGGAATGGGACTGATTGGACGAACCTACAGAGGGCCAGCATGGACTCGATGGGCCAAATGGCCTCCTTTTGTGCTGTAAGGACTCTATCACTATCATTCTATGACCTTTTCAGGCAGTGCATTCCAGGTCATAAAGAATCACTGCATGAAAACAAATCTCCATAACCTCCCTCTGGTACTTCTGCTAATCACCTGAACTCCGTCTCCCCTGGCAATCGATATTCCTGCCAGCGGGAATTGTTTGCCCTATCAATATTCTTCATAATTTTGAACGCCTCTATTAAATCTCCCCTTAACCTTCCCTGCTCTGAGCAGGGCAATCCCAGCTTCTCCAATCTCTCCAGAACTCTCTTGCCCTCTGCCAAAGCCCCTCGGCACTCTTTCCAAGACCTTAACATCCTTCCTAAAATCCTGGCACCCAAAATTGGCCTTAATAATGCAACTGTAGCCTAACCAGAGTTTTATAAAGATGTAACAATGAGGCTCCAATTAGTATAAAGTCTACTTGATGAAATTTGTGCTTAATCTAGCCACAGCAAAGGAGACAGAGAAATCCTTCTCTCTCGAGTTTCCCAAAATTGCGTAGCAGAGAGAAAATGCAGTGTAGGCGAACGGTGAATCACACACAAACATAGACGAAGCCCTCGCACTTTATCATCAAATTATCCTCATCAGCACAGGGCCTGTATTATTATAACTGTGTAAACGCCAACAAGCAATAAAGATATAGTGAGATAATTTAAACAATCAAAGAAATTCAGGAGTTTCAAGAGGAGAGGGCACTTAAGTCATAGAACCATAGAACCATAGAAAAGTTACAGCACAGAAGGAGGCCATTCGGCCCATCTTGTCCATGCCAGCCCGAGGACACCCAGGTGCCCTTTCTAATCCCACCTTCCTGCACCCGGCCCACAGCCCTGCAGCTTACAGCACTTAAGGTGCAGATCCAGGTATTTTTTAAAAGAGTTTAAAGTTTCTGCCTCTACCACCAACTTGGGCAGTGAATTCCAGACACCCACTACCCTCTGCGTAAAAAAGTTCTTCCTCATGTCCCCCCTACACCTTCTGCCACTTATCTTGAATCTATGTCCCCTGGTTCTAGAATTCTCCACCAAGGGAAACAATTTTATCCTGTCCACTCTATCTATTCCCCTCATAATTTTGTACACCTCAATCAAGTCACCTCTCAGCCTTCTTTGTTCTAAGGAAAATAACCCCAACCTATCCAATCTCTCCTCGTAGCTACACTTTTCTAACCCCGGCAACATTTTTGTAAACCTCCTCTGCACTCTCTCCAGAGCTATTACGTCCTTCCTGTAATGTGGTGACCAGAACTGCACATAATACTCCAGTTGTGGACTCACCAGTGTTTTATACAATTCCAACATTATATCCTTACTTTTATATTCTATACCTCTGCCAATGAAGGAGAGCATTCCATATGCCTTCTTTACAACCTTGTCTACTTGAACTGCTGCCTTCAGGGACCTGCGTACTTGTACGCCAAGATCTCTCACTTCATCTACCCCTCTTAGTATATTCCCATTTATTTTGCAATCCCTGTAACTGTTTGACCTCCCTAAATGTATGACCTCACACTTCTCTATGTTAAACTCCATCTGCCACTTTACCGCCCACTCCACCAACCCATCTATATTGTTTTGGAGATTATGGCTATCCTCTACACTATCCACTACTCAGCCAATCTGTGTCATCTGCAAATTTCCCAATCATGCCCCCCACTTTCATGTCCAAATCGTTAATATATAACACAAACAGCAAGGGTCCCAACACCGAGCCCTGTGGAACACCACTTGAGACAACTTTCCATTTGCAAGGGCATCCATCGACCATTACCCTTTGTTTCCTGTTACAAAGCCAACCTTTTATCCAGTTTGCCACATTACCCTGAATCGCAGGGGCTTTTACTTTCCTTAACCTGCTTAAAGTCAGGTGTCGGTGGCTCAGTGGGTTAGCAGTCTCACCTACCCATAAGAAAGGGGTGGGGTGTAAGCCCCACTCCAGTGACTTAATCGAAGCTGACCCCTCCCCACCCTGTGCAGCACTGACTGAGTGCTGCACTGTCAGGGGTGCTGTCTTTTGGATGAGGCAAGAAAGTCTGCCCTCTCTGGATGGGGTTGAAATATTCCCGTGGCACCATTTTGATGGAGATCTCTCCCTGCTGTCCAATATTTGTTGCTTCACCCAACAGATTACCTCGCTGTCAGCACGCTGCTCTGTGTGGGAGCTTGCTGTGCGCAAACTGGCCACTACGTTTCCTGCATTCGGTGGGCGGGGGGGTATAAATTGGCTCGCCGCTCCCAACTCCCAAAAAACATGGGCACAGAGATCACGTTGCATGTTTAACCCATTGATTGCGATGTGGGCAGCATGTTAAACTGTGATGATCAGGAGCTGCACGCATCAGAAGGGGCCCAATATCATGATTCTCCGTCACCACTTAAAGGTGGCTCGCACCTCTTAAAGGGGAGGTACATTGTGTCTCAGATCATTCTCAGATACTTCACTGAAGTTCTTGGTGGAACAGGTGGAATGCAGGAGGGACATTATCCAAAGTGGGGCAGGAGGGCCCTCCACACACGTGCTCAGGAGCCAGTGGGATGAAATAGCACCAAAGGTCAATGCTAGGAGCATTGCTTCAGGAATGCGCCGTGGGAAGAAATTCAATGATCTCACACGAATTGTCAAGGTCAGTCTTCCAATGCCGTATCCTCTCAATTATGACACAAGCCTCATCCACTGCTCAATTCACTGCACCCATCATTTAACTATCAAAAATCTGTTATTAATCAGGATGCAAACCTAACATTCATAGGTTTTGCCTCACCTTAACACACTTAGTGCTGTTGCAAGCCTCGAACCCACAACTCTCAGCTTTCACACGCTGCCGGCCATTCAGCCATCCAGACATATTGCACAACACTCACTGGACACACTTACTTCTTTCTTGGAGGAGAAAGGTGCATGAGTTAGCAGGAGTTAATGGGAGGGAAAGAGTGGAAGGGAAACACTGTAGGTTCTAATGCCCAGGAAGGAGGCAGAGCTGGCCATGGCGGGATAAGGTGAGACAACTGATGATGTGGGTGTCAGCTTACTTAACCCTAACCCTGATCCTAACCTTAACCCTAACCCTCAATCCCTTCTGAGTGAGAGGCTGCAGATGGTGTAAGCATACGCTTCTTACTTTCCCCTGTTCTCTCATTACCACCCCTGTCCTTATCCTGTCAGATTCCTAAGAACTGGAACCTGCCCAGGGTGTGGAGGAAGAGGAGGATGTCAGTGAAGATGAAGAGACACCTCACTTGATCACACACTGGCAGCCACCAGCTCAGATACTGACACCGCACCATCTTCTAGAGACAGGGATAGAGAAGAGGGGGGTGGGGGGGGATTCACACGTGGTGAGACAGCAGACAGAATTTGCATTATAATGGTGAACTGTGCAGGTACCAGGTCGAACACCAGGTCTGCTGCGGAGGACGCAGATGAGGACTTTGGTGGGTCAGGTGACAGAAGAAGCCTGGTGGGCGTTTGCCCCCAAATGCTTGGCTCGTTGAGCCTCTCAGAAAGGCTGCACCCAGTGTCACCAGGCACGGTGCTGTCCAGCAGCACACAGCTTTGTGCAGAACTCAGAGCCCATCCATTCCAGCTCCGAACAGGCAGCCACCTCCAGCAGCCCGCCCACAGAGCCCAGCGTGATGGCAGCACCTGACAGCCAATGGCACATCTTCCAAGGAGAGACAGGCGGCTTCCTCCAAAGGTCGGGCTGCGGCCTTGCCAGCTTAGTCTCGCCCTCGAGACCCGGAGCTTCCTGAGGTATTCCCGGAAGGCTCTCGGCAGCCATCCGCGCCCCCCCCCTCGCCCACTGAAAGCCAGCAGCCCTCCACTAGCCATGCTGCAGCTACTGTGTGAGCACCACACAGACTGTGAGAGCATTGGCGCAGGCAAAGGAATTTGATAGACAGGCACTAAAATCAATGCACAAGGGTGATTTGTTTATTTTTTTGTGTGCTGTCCGTCATGATTGAATTGATTATTTCCGGATTGGGATGTGTTTACTCTGTTGGTTTTTACTTTTGCGTTGGGGACAATGTGATGGTCTGTGATAGAGGAAAGGTAAGGAGTGTGTGACTGTTGGTGAATAGAGAGGTGTGGCTGAGGTTACAATTATTTGATTACATAGAGTCTGGAGAGAAAGGGGCCATCGATATTGTAGCCTCCCTTTCCCTTCCTGGTTCTCCACTTCCTCCTCCACTTTGGGCTCCTGCGCCTCAGTTTCCCACCTGCGAGGAGTTGGCAGGGGCTGTTCCCTCATCGTTGTCAGGCTGTGCATTATGCAGCAGGCCGCCTCGAGCTATGATCCCCGGTCAGCTGAGTACGGCTGCTCCAGAACGGTCCAGGCACCAGAAGCGTTGTTTGATGGTGTGCTGTATAATGTTCCCTGTGGCAGCATGGCTCCCAGTGCTGCACACGGTGTTCGTGAATGACCGGCGAGACTCAGGACTGACGAGGGGAGGGGCCGTGTCTGCCCAGTCAGCCGCCTTTGATTTGCTGCGATGGGTCAAATGTAGCCGACACAGCGGGCCTTTTCTTCTCTGTCTTTCATGGGATGTGGGCTTCACTGGCAAGGCCAGCATTTATTGCCCATCCCTAACTGCCCTTTGAGAAGGGGGTAGTAAGCTGCCTTCTTGAACCGCTGCAGTCCATGTGGTGTGGATACACCCACAGTGCTATTAGGGAGAGAGTTCCAGGATTTTGACCCAGCGACAGTGAAGGAACAGCGAAATATTTCCAGGTCAGGATGGTGAGTAACTTGGAGGGGGACTTCCAGGTGCTGGTGTTCCCATCTACCTGCTGCCCTTGTCCTTCTAGATGGTAGTGATCGTGAATTTGGAAAGTGCTGTCGAAGGTGCCTTGGTGAGTTGCTGCAGTGCATCTTGTAGATGGTACACCCTGCTGCTGCTGTGCATCGGTGGTGGAGGGAATGAATGTTTAAGGTGGTGGGATGGGGTGCTGATCAAGCAGGCTGCTTTGTCCTGGATGGTGTTGAGCTTCTCGAGTGTTGTTGGAGCTGCACTCATCCAGGCAAGTGGGGAGTATTCCAACACACTCTTGACTTGTGCCTTGTAGATGGTGGACAGGCTTTGGGGAGACAGAAGGTGAGTTACATCCTGCAGGATTCCCAGTCTCTGACCTGCTCTTGTAGCCACAGTATTTATATGGCTAGTCCAGTTCAGTTTCTGGTCAATGGTAACCCCCAGGATGTTGATAGTGGGGGATTCAGCGATGGTAATGCCATTGAGCGTCAAGGGGCGATGGTTAGATTCTCTCTTGTTTGAGATGATCATTGCCTGACAATGGACTGCCACAGAATGAAGGGATGGTGAGAGCTGCCATGTTACTGGGTGCTGACCTGCAAGATGCTCTTGCTGTGGTTGCACACCCTTTCACCTTTGTGGAATCCTTTTCCGTTCAGGAAAGTAGCAGAGTTCACATGAGCCTCACACATAGCAATGTGCGTGCAGTCAATGGTACCATCTGAACAGATGCTCATGCTTGCTTCACTGGATTGACTCTGGCAAGTGGGAATGAGATGAAGATGTCTCTCAGTAGGTTTCCTAGAAGAGAACAGGAGCAAATTAAGAGCCACAGTTCCTTTCAC
Organism: Cetorhinus maximus; assembly: GCF_964194155.1. Taxonomy (NCBI): domain Eukaryota; kingdom Metazoa; phylum Chordata; class Chondrichthyes; order Lamniformes; family Cetorhinidae; genus Cetorhinus; species Cetorhinus maximus. Next base: position 21,921,579 of record NC_135898.1, on the reverse strand, counting down.
TGCCATTGGCATTGCAGTCCTTGTCCTGCTTTGAGGCTACAGTTGTGGCTGTAGCAGTTGGCAGATTTTAGTCACAACCTCCTTTGTGAAGGAAGGTTGTCTCAAACATTAGTCCTCACTGGTGTTCAGGTAGCAGAATTTCTCCCAAAGAATCTCCCATAGGTGTAGCACCTGCTCCCCCTGCCTCCTCCCTCTTCCAGCATCTTGGCCTGCTCTGCGTGGCCTCTGGAAGCCGATTCTCTGGAAGCCAATTGAAACTTCAGCCAACTATAGGGAAACTCCAAACACACGCAAGAGTTGCACCAGCAGCCAGAGGAAAGAATCCAGTAACTAACCTGCAAGTAGCTCATGGTCTGTCCACTCTGCATTTCCAGCAATGGTCGTCAGCTGTACGTGACCTTTAACAAGATGGCATCCATCAGAAATGTGCGCCGCACAGCTCGGACGCCATTTTCAAGGCTAGAGAGTGAGTGTGGCAGAGCCCAATTTCTCTCCTCTTGCGGAGCTCTTTGTTTGTCAAACACTCGCTGCCGGAGTTTGTAGAAGGGCTGAGCTGGCACAGCCAATCCGCTATTGGATCTCCTCACCAACGGCGGCCTTTTGAGAGAGGGGGCTGCCAAGAGGTGGGATGTGCCCAGCTTATTCCAGAGTCTCTCCTTTAACATATGTGGGAGGTGGAACATTTGACTGACCAGGTCTGGGTGAACAACACCCACCATCGCGAAGCAACACTGGGCACTGAATAATTGCATGTGACACCGAACCCCTTAAAGGGACAATGGGGCAATTGGGGCTGATGCCTGTGATTCACAGTGTGGTGAATATAGTGTAAGCTGGTATCAAAATGTATAAATGAAATTTGGTTAATGATTAATGAAAGGTACTCAATAATAATCTATTACATGTGCAATTTATCAGAGAAAAGGTCACAAATTCAATAAAATGAGATAAGTGTTGCTCTTGTTATAATATTTGATTAAACATAGCCTTCAAATTGCACAGTTACCAACTAATTCTACATTGTGACCTCGAAAGATGATCACCTCAGGCATGTTTTTAGGCACCAAGTGAGGGCCTACAATTTGGCCAACAAGGAGTCCAAGCCTATTACCAATGTCAGGCTTCTCTGTACAGGTGTCCAGAGCACATACCGGAACATTTTAATGCAACATATATTTGCAAAGGAGGGTCCTACGCTTAATGTAGGTCACTCTTGCATCCAGGTATCCATTTGTCAGCTGCTAAACTCACCACTTTGACCATTCTCTGCTTACCCTAGGCACCTGCCTACACCAAGGAAATGGTGCCAACCATTTTCCATTGGCACCAATCATGCAGGTGCCACCTAAAATGATTTGAGTGTGCCCACTGTTCAGTGCGGTTCCGTACTTAACCGTTCCATGCATCACTCCGCCCTACCATTTAGACAGGGCAACAGCCTTCTTTGGCATCCAAGTACATGGTAAGCAGAGCTCGGATGTTATCATGCCCTCTGCCAAGTTGGCAACCCTGGCATCCTATCCCCCCAACCCTAGCTCCTGCCCACCTGTGTCCAGCGGTTCATCCAGCCCACCCTCTAAAGGACGCGTGGTGCCAAGACTCTGAGCTGGTGCCAGTGAGGGCAGCTGGTCTCTTCCTTGGCTGGGAGAGGAAAAATGAGAGTGAGAGACAAGGGTTAGCTTTGAGTGCAAAGGTGGAGCAGAGAAAGAGTGAGAGCGAGAGCTTGCAGGAAACATCCTCAATTTGCCATGTACATGTGTAGCATGTACCCACACCCACTGGGGTGTGGCTCATTGTAATTGATCAGTGTTTCCTGGCCTTGTTCCACATATCATAGAGTCATTAGGGTGCAGAAGGAGGTCATTCAACCCACAGAGTTCAACAGCAGGAAGGGCCCTCCACTAGCGCTATTTAAAGGGGTCATCAACTATTTACAGATCAGTTGCTGGTTGATTTTACAAGTGTTTACTGCTTTATATAGTTGTTTTAATATTCTAAAGTCTACAGGGAGTAGTGTGGTAGGCACAGAGGAACATTTCACTGACTTCAAAGCTTTTGTACAAACCAATTGTTCCCTAATTCCCTTGGAGTACCTTTTGACTTGGAGAATGAACAGGGGCCTCACAGAGTAGGACATGCTGCTGAAAGAGGGAGGAGGAGGAGGGAGAGGAGGGCTCTTAGCAGGGAGCCATATTTGCTTAAGGCCTTCAAGGGGCAATTCTCCAATCTGAACTTCAGTGGGGAACAATGTTTGAGATGTCTGCCTGCCTCTGGAAAATTGGACACCAGCTGCAGCTGCAAAGCATTGCCTCTTGAAGTGGTGCAAAATGGCTATAAGCAGCACAGACTAGCTTTAAGATGTGCAGGCTAGCTTTAAGCCGCTCACGCTATTGATCCCTTGCTGATGCTCAGCCAATGAACAGTGTGGTTAGTGATGGGAACAAGGATATCTGCAAACCCTGCTTCGGTTTCCACCATGTGTGCTGACGTCACCCAGCTCTGCCTCACCGCCACCTCTCGATTCATCAACATCCGGCATCAGATGAGTAGAAATTTCATCCAGCTAAATATTGGGAAGACTGAGGCCATTGCCTTTGGCTCCCTCATGCTCCCCACCCCACCCTCCCCCCGCCCTTGCTCCCCCACCCCCGCAAACTCCATTCCTGTCTGGGGCTGAGACAGTCTGTTCAAAACTGTGTGTTTGACTGGGGGTTGAGCTTCCAATCACATATACGACTCATCACAATTTTTAGCTATACCCTCTGTAAACTTGAGCTCATCCAAAACTCTGCTACCCGGGTCTTAACTGCACCAAATCCCGTTCTCCTGTTATCCCCTGTTCTCCCTGACCTACACTGGCTCCCAGTCAAATAACATCTTGATTTTAAAATTCTCATCCTTGTTTTCAAATCCCTCCATGGTCTCATCCCTCCTTATCTCTGCAATCTCTTCCAGACTCCAAACTCTCCGAGATCTCTGCGCTCCTTTAATTCCGGCCTCTTGAGCATCCCTGATTTTAATCATTCCACCATTGGTGGCCGTGCCTTCAGCTGCCTGGACCTTAAACCCTGGAATTCCCTCCCTACACCTCTCCGCCTCTCTCCACCTTTTGCTTCTGTGATCAAGCTTTCAGCTATCTGTTCTAAGATCTCCTTAAACAGCTGGATGTCAAATTTTGAACTGTGAAGCACCTGGGGACACTTTAACTATCGTAAAGGCGCTACATAAATGCAAGATATTGTCGAGGGAGGAGTGAAGCTATACTGAGTGAAAGGTTACATCACCCATCACCAAGCACAAACACTTGCCAGCTCAAATACAGTCAGACACAGAGGAGAGATTCCCTGCAATATGCCTCAAGAAATGCAGCCCCATAAAGTGACATTAGCCTGATCAAATGTCATCTTGCCAGGACTCAGAGCTGAGAGGCAAGTATTGAAAGCACTGGACCGATCGTTGCTCTGTTAACAGGTAAAATTGATCAATATTTCCCATCCTGGGGCTGACTAGTTAGTCATTGTCACCTTTAACCAGTTTGGCGGCAGTGTTTAGTTCATGTTGTGTAAGAGCCTTAACACCGTCATTATTGGCCTTATCACTCAATTAGAGATACACAGAGGTGAACCAGGTGAATCCCTTGCACAAGGGCAATACAGGGTGAGCAGCTCTTGCGCGAACCTTTTACCTTGGCCCTTAGGCTCCTCCACCAACGACCCTCTCCCCACCCCGGCCACATTTAATTATCAAAGCTGGTCAAGGGAAGGACACCCTGGGTTGGGAAATGGAACAATATCGGACTAATCATGCAATGTAGCATGTGCATCAGGCACAAAACATGACCTGCGAGTGCTTGCTATTGATTGGAAGGTGATAAAGCGAAGTACATTTGCTCTGATGAATAATTTAGAGATAATTTCTTGATGGTTTTGACACATCAAGTCAAGGCTTTAATGTGTAGTTTGATGGCTGTCATTTGCAACAATGTGTACAGTCATTTTTTTTCTTATTTGTTCACGGGATATGGGTGTTACTGGCTGGGCCAGCATTTATTGTCCATCCTTAATTGCCCTTGTTCAGAGGGCATTTAAGAGTCAGCCACATTGCTGTGGGCCTGGAGTCACATGTAGGCCAGACCGGGTAAGGACGGCAGATTTCCTTCCCTAAAGGGCATTAGTGAACCAGATGGGGGTTTACAACAATCGGCAATGGTTTCGTGGTCATCATCAGACTTTCAATTCCAGATTTTTATGGATACAAATTTCACCATCTGCTGTGCTGGGATTTGAACCCAGGTCCCAAAAGCATTACGCTGGAATACTAGTCCACTGACAATACCACTATGCCACCACCTCCCCTAAGTAATGCAACCTCAAGCCCAGTGAGGAACAGTAAAAATCTGCCACCTGTTGCAGGCAGTCCTGCAGCCTCAGAGCAGGGACAGCACCGCCAGTGGCTGTCAAGGTGACCCTGTTTATGAATGTCTTCACATCAGGCTCCTCCCAGGCTGCAGCAGGGGGCAACCCTAATTGCCCCTTGAGAAGGTGGTGGTGAGCTGCCTTCTTGAACCGCTGCAGTCCCTGTGGTGTAGGTACACCCTACAGTGCTGTTAGGGAGGGAGTTCCAGGATTTTGACCCAGCGACAGTGAAGGATCAGCGATATATTTCCAAGTCAGGATGGTGAGTGACTTGGAGAGGAACTTCCAGGTGGTGGTGTTCCCATCTATCTGCTGCCCTCGTCCTTCTAGATGGTAGAGGTCGTGGGTTTGGAATAGCTTGGTGAGTAAAATATATCTCACTGGCCAAACCTTATTTATGTGGCTTAGTGTCACATGTTGTTGTACAATGCTCCCATGAAGCTCCTTGGGATGTTTTCCCACATTAAGGTGCTATATTAGTGCAAACTGTAGTTGTTGCTATTCATGTTCAAGACAGAGATTGATAGATTTCTAGACAGTAAAGACATCAAGGGACATGGGGATAATGTGGGAAAGTGGATTCGAGGGTGAAGATCAGACATAATCTAATTAAATGGAGGAGCAAGCTCAAGGGGTCGAATGGCCTGCTATTTCCTATGTTCCTGTGTTAATATGGAATATTGCTGCGAAAAATTGATTCCATGTTCCAACATTGCAACACTTCAAACAATAATTCAGCGGCTTTTGGGCACCCTGGACTTGTAACAGTCTCCTTGGTATTACCATCGCTGAATCCTGGGTGTCACCATTGACCAGAAACTGAACTGGACCAGCCATATAAATACTGTGGCTACAAGAGCAGAACAGAAGCTGGAAATTCTACAACAAATAACTCACCTCATGACTCCCCAAAGCCTGTCCACCATCTACAAGGCACAAGCCAGGAGTGTGATGGAATACTCTCCACTTGCCTGGATGAGTGCAGCTGCCACAACAGTCAATAAGCTTGACACCGTTCAGGACAAAGCAGCCCGCTTGATTGGCACCCCATCCACAAACATTCACTCCCTCCACCACCGACACACAGTAGCAGCAGTGTGTACCATCTACAAGATGCACTGCAGGAACTCACCAAGGCTCCTTAGACAGCACCTTGCACACCCGTGACCTATACCATCTAGAAGGACAAGGGCAGCAGATAGATGGGAACACCACCACCTGGAAGTTCCCCTCCAAGTCACTCACCATCCTGACTTGGAAATATATCGCCGTTCCTTCACTGTCGCTGGGTCAAAATCCTGGAACTCCCTCCCTAACAGCACTGTGGGTGTACCCACATCACATGGACTGCAGCGGTTCAAGAAGGCAGCTCACCATCACCTTCTCTAGGGGCAATTAAGGATAGGCAATAGATGCTGGCCCGGCCAGCGACGCCCACATCCCATAAACGAATTTTAAAAATGTAAATGCAAGTCTTTCCTTTCTCTTTTTGGAATAGGGGTCTGTCATACTCCTCCAACTTGAGCTGGCAGAGAGAATCTGCAGCAGCTCCCAGTCAATCTCTTTCGAAGACATCTATCAAGTATGTGGTTAATGTTTTACTGACAACAATGTACAGTAGTCAGCTCTTACCAAGGTCATCCTGAATATGGCTTAAAATAAGGCAGATTATCTTTGGCTTGACGCTATGAGAAATATTTCATATCTCACAAGCCCTAAATCATCACTTTGACGATTAGGCGCGCAATTAAAAAACTAATAGCGTTAATAACTTTACAAGGTTTACTGTAACACACACCCATTCCATGTAAGAATGTGAATGGATTCTAATCTGCAACCTCATCACAGGACATCAATTGATTGGATCGCTCTTTCGCTGACACAGGTGCGATGGGCTGAATGGCCTTTTTCTATGCTGGGCAGCTGCTATGATTATAAGCTGACCTGAGTGAGCTCAAGCAGAGCACTGTGAAAATGGCCAGTCACAAAACCCCTTTTGTTTAACTGGCTTCATTCGGCATAAATGTCTGATTGAGCACAAAACAGTGCAGAGATGTTGCTGTTTATTGCTCAGCCCCTGGTTTACATTTGCCCCAGCACCCACTGAAAACATGCTCCTCAGAACTTGTCAATTTTGCTGCCCCAATCTATGGCAGGAAGAGGCCTAAGTGGTCAACTCTAGTTAGCCAGGTAACCTATTTTTTCCAGGTATTTTTATTTTTGCTTTGGATTTCCAACATCCGCAGTTTTTTTGCTTTTAATCTATTCTAAATATTTATTACTTATTTGTATACAGTCAGCCAATGTAAATCCTGAACCATCTCTCTCCTGAGCAGTAACCTTTAAATTTGAGTCGATTCTTGACTGTTGCAATTCACAACTATTGAAGCTGAAGTTGGCTAGATGGCAGGTGTGTGGCTCAGAATAGCGCCAACAGTGTGGGCTCAATTCCTGTCTTGGCTGAGGTAGACTTGGGACCTTCATCCTGCCCTGTCCTGTCCTGAGAGAAAGACAAACCACCACTGACAAGGAAACAGCTCGGAATGAATTATTCGTAGACAATGGGGCCAAGGACCAACCTTTGGACGGAGCACTCAGGGAATGGAACCTGTGGATATATTATTTGCCTTACATGCTAAAGGGAAGAGTGCCAACTGTGGCTCAGTGCTGCAGGGGCTTGAGGACAAAAGTCCCAGCCGACACTCTCAGTGCAGCACTGAGGGAGCGCTGTGCTGTCAGAGGTGCCGTCTTTTGGATGGGACATTGTTTCCCCTTAGGTGATCTTAGGAAAGATCCCATGGCACTAATTTAAAGACGAGCAGGGGGCGTTTCCCCAGTGTCCTGGCCAATATTTATCACTATTTCAACATCGCAAAAACAGATTCTCTCCTCGTTGTAACTTTGCTGTTTATGGGAGCTTGCTGTGTGCAAATTGGTTGCTGTTTCCTACGTTATAACAGTGACTGCACTCCAAAGTGGTCGTAAGGCTGTTTGAGATGGCCTCTGGTTGTGAAAGGGACTATATGAATGCATGTTCTGCTTTTATTGCCCCCCCCCACCGCCCCAAACTGGCTTCATGAGCTTGCCCACCATCCTTGATTGGACAATGAGCCCACCCTCTGGCCTCTAATTGGCCGATTCAAGGAAAATTACAGTCTGTTCGGGGGGACCCCTGTCCTGGTCTCCGAATACGCAGCATTGAAAGTAAAAGTAAACTCAGGGCCCCAGACCAACAATCTCTTAATATTTTCATTACTGGTTAGATAGGCATCTTGTCCATCACGTAACAGTGGCCCAACCTTCACTCCAATGCCACAGGGCTACTGTTGAGGAATGTTATTGGTACTGGAGGTTGAACTGTGGGCTCACAGCCAAATACAATTATCCCGCGGCTATATCAGATCCCACCCAAGTGAGGAACACTGAAGCTTTCCAATTACTTTTAGCTTATTTCACCATTTGCGTCCTCTCTCGGGGTCTCCTGTTTGACACCCAAGTGCTATTCGGAAGCAACAGGCTTCGACTTGTGGGGGCGCCCAGAATGAGAGGCCATCAATATAAGATAGTCGCAATATCAGATAGTCCACCAATAGGGAATTGAGGAGAAATTGCTTCACCCAGAGTCTGGTGAGAATGTGGAACTTGCTATAACAAGAGGTAGTTCAAGGAAATAACATCGATTCATTTAAGTGTACGAGAGGCCATTGAGGGTGAGTGGAGGGGGGTGGGGGGGGGGTGGTGGTCATGAGTTGGATAAGTTGGCATGGAGGCTATAAGGGACACAGGTGTGTGGGGGGCATGGGTTGGATTAGAGGATGAGGGGACATTGGGGTGGGTAGATGGCAGGAGTTGGCATGGAGGCTATAAGGGGCACAGGGTGGGTGGGCGACATGGGTTGACATAGAGGACATGAGGGGCCCCATTGGGGTGGGTAGATGGCATGAGTTGGCATGGGGGCGATAAGGGGCACAGGGTGAGTGGGGGACATGGGTTGGCATAGGGGATATGAGGGGCCATTGGGGTGGGTAGGGGGCATGGGTTGGCATGAGTTAGAATGGATGGGGCATGGGAAGTGGGGGGGGTGTTGAGGGGGTGTGAGTGGTGAGGGCTGGAAGGCTTAATATTTAACAAAACAAACGGGGACAAAGTCCAAGAGAACAAAGGTGAGCCTTTTTAACAGCCAATCTCGGCACTTGACAGCTCCTCTGGTCGCTGGCAATCTGTGACTGGGAAAGAGCCCAGAGAATGGAAGAAGCAGCAAGAGAAATGACTGCAGGACAAGGGCAGCACGGGAAAATCTTCAACCAACCTCCAGAGAAGGCAACAGTAAAAGGAAGAGATGGAAAATGCCTTACCTTTACCAGAATGCTTCAAGTCTGGGTCAAGCCAAGTAGTGGCAGAACTGGCATCACAAGTTCACCAGATAGAACAGCATCAGGACTAGCAGAGAGAACTAGCAAGGAGCAGGTCAGTACCTTACTCTATGCTATTGGCAGTAGTGCAGATAACGTTATGGTCAGACAAGGCATAAACGAAGACACGGCATCCTATGAAGAAGTTATCAAAGCCTTTGATACTTATTTTAGTCTTTGAAAAAACACCATTATAAAGCGAGCAAAATTAATCAGTGCACCCAAAGACCGGGAGAGAACATTGATTCCTTTATTAATGTGTCATATCAATGAGCAGAAAATTGTGAATATGGAGTTCTGAAAGGTGAATTAATTCAGAGTCACATTGTTGAGGGAGCCTTAGAAGAGACACTCGGAATTTTTTTTTCAGTCGTGCGAAGACTTGACCCAATCGAAGGTGGTACAGGCAGCGAGGTGGGGAGAAGAGAGAAAAGAGAAACAACATTTTTATTCGAGGCGCAAAAAGAAATCTCGTGGAGAAAGGCAGCTGACACAGTCCAGCTGATAGCACAAAAAAACATTGCAGCGCACCCAACCCCAAACAGAGAAAAAGAGAAAAGGGTGCAGTAGCCGCCAGTATTCAGAGTTCTTGTTGTGACAGGAAAAGGCTGCCTTGGCACAAAGAATACCCGCCAAGAATTTCTGCATGAAGAGACATCATTTTAACTGCTGCAGAAAACAGCTCTTAACCAAACAAGTAAAGGAAAAAGTCAAGAATATGTATCATTCAGGAAATTCAAGACAAATTGAAGAGAAGCAAAAAGTACCACCATTCTTGGGTGAAATAACAGGATCAAATGGAAACTATTGGAGTGTAGATATTATGGTCAACAGATATAAAGCACACTTTAAATTAGACACTAGAGTGAGAGCTTCAATTCTTTCAGACACAGAACAGTGGTTAAAACCAGACAAACTCCAGCCCTAAGATTCCACGGTCCAGCAGGCATTCAGCTGAAGGTCAAGGGCCAGTTGTCCTGCTAAACTCCAGTACAAAGGAAGAGAAATCACAGAAACTCTGCATGCAATTCACAATCAAGAACGTTCACTGTTAAGTCGAAAAGCTTGCACAGCTCTGCAACCCGCCCATGATTCTGCCGAATTGGGAAGTTCAGGAAAACCAACAGCATTCAGGACAGAATTCCCTAAGCGATGTAGAGGCCTGGGGAAAGCTGAAAACAGCCAATCGCATCTCACGGAGGCCTGATGCCAAACCAGTGTGCTTCTTCATCCCAAGGCAAGCTCCACGCCTGCTTTTACAGAAAGCGACACAAGAAATGGAACCGACGTTGCATCAGGGAGTCGACTCACCCGTCACCAAGCCTACAGGTCGGTGCCCAGGCATGGCTCCCGTACCAACACCGAATGGCTCAATGCGAATCCGTGTCGGCCCCAATGCGGTTAAACGAGGCAGTGGAGAGGGAGGTCCACCTGATGGCATCCATGGAGGAGAGTCTTGGTGAACTAGCCAATAGCACCGTTTTTTTTACAAAGCTGGGTGCAAATGGTGGACAAGCAATCCAAACTACTGACCGCATTGGTCACACCCTACAGGAGGTCCAAACTTCAATCGCCTGCCTTTTGGAATCACATCAGCTCCGAGGGACTTTTCAGAGAACAAGTAGAGGTATTTTGGAGGTGTTAGAAGGGGGCATCTACCACATGGGTGACACCCTGATCCACGGGTCTGCCCCACTGGGGCACGGTCCAAGAGCCAGAGCAGGGTAGCAATGTTTGGAAGATGCAGGGCCAACTCTCAGCAAGAAGTGCGAGTTCTCACAACCGATCATTACATTTCTGGGACACATCAGACATCATGATCTGCTCCCCGAACGTCCGTGGCAATTAAAAAGTTTTCCAACGTTCCACAACAATGGAGGTTCAACATTTCGTGGGGATGGTCTCAGTATCATCAACGACTTATCCATTTATGATGGGAGTTGGGTCATACCAAGAGTCCTAAGACTCAAGATCCTTTAGAGAATACACCGGGGGCACCTAGCCATCACAAAGTGTCATGTTGGGGTGTGAGATTTAGTTTGGTGGCCAGGAATCTCAAAATCCTGGGATTTCTCACTGCATTACCTGTGCAATCCATCGCCAAGAGCAAAGGGAGCTGTTGATGGTATCGTTATGGCCATCCAGACCATGGGAATGTCCTGGAATGGACTTTTTTGAGCTCAAGGGGAAGACTTCGCTCAGAGTTGTTGACGATTACTCCAGATGGATTGCGTTGAACGTCTTCATGGCATAACCGCAGAACACAGTCATCAATTCACAAAAAGAAATATATTTTGCCACGTGGCATTCCAGATCATGTCATTTCAGACAAGTTTTGTGAATGAAGGGTTCAAGAAGTTTACAGAAGACAATGGATTTGTCCTCACAACCAGTTCACCCAGGTACCCACGAGCACATGGCAAGGCCGACACTGGAGTAAGAACGGTCAAAGCTTTGCTTAAAAAGAACGATAATTTCAACCGAGCACTGTTGAGCTGTCATTCCACACCGCTTCGGAATGGGGTAGCTCCGGCAGAACGTCCGATAGGAAGATGACTACAGACTCAACTTCCTGGTCTTCCACATTTGCTCACGCCATGTCTAAAAAGCCCTGACGTTGAGAGAGTAAGGGAGGAGGAGGGCGAGTATCATGCAATTCAGACAAAGAATTACAATCACCCCCACTGAGTGCAGGAGTTACCAGAACTCCAGGTAGGTCACACGAAGAGTAAAAAAGTAGTATATTATTTAAATGGAGAGATATTGCAGAACTCTGAGGTACAGAGGGATCTGGGTGTTCTAGTACATGAATCACAAAAAGTTAGCATGCAGGTACGGCAAGCGATTCGGAAGGCAAGCGGAGTGTTGTCATTTATTGCAAGGGGAATGAAATATAAAAGTAGGGATGTTTTGCCACAGTTGTACAGGGCCTTGGTGAGACCATATCTAGAGTACTGTGTACAGCTTTGGTTTCCTTGTTTAAGAAAGGATATAAATACATTAGAAGCAGTTCAGAGAAGGTTCACTCGGCTGATACCTGGGATGGGGCGTTATCTTATGAGGAAAGGATGGACAGGCTGGGCCTGTATCCATTGGAGTTTAGAGGGTTGAGAGGATTGAAACATATGATCCTGATGCTGAGAGGATGTTTCCCCTTGTGTGAGAGACTAGAACCAGGAGGCACCGTTTAAAAATAAAGGGTCTCCCATTTAAGATGAGGAGAAATTTTTTCTCTCCGAGGGTGGTTAGTCTTTGGAACCTTCTTTACCAGAAAGCAGTGGAGGCTGGATCAATGAAAATTTTTAAGGCACAGGTAGATGGATTCTTGACTAACAAGGTAGTCAAATGATATGGGGGGTGGGGCGCGGGGGCAGGGGGCAGGTGGGAATGAGGAGCTGAGGCCACAGTCAGATCAGCCATGATCGTATTGAATGGTGGAACAGGCTCGTTGGGCCGAATGGCCTCCTCCTGCTCCTAATTCGTATGTTCATAGGTGAACCAGTCTAGATTAGAGACCAGAATAGAGGTCAAAGATGGAATAAGATGCAAAGTCTGGTAGGGACTGAGAATGGGATAGTGAGAAGAAATAGAGCTGCACTCAGGTCTACAAGAAGACGACTAACAATAGGATGGACTAACTACTCATATGATAGGGAGGCAACCTGAACAGAGAGCCAGTAGTCTCTGAAAATTCACAAGTTGCTCCACAGAGTTCAAGAGAGAACATGGAGACCTTGAATCCTGAGCACCCTCCAAGAGAACTGTCAACGAGGCTGGGGAGATGGGTGAGGCCACCACAAATCTTATCTCTGTGAACCAGAGATGAAGGCAGAGACTTTGGGGGTGGGGGGTGATGTAGTATAATGTAAATAGTATTTATTGAGTCAGAGACCTGGGGGAGAGATGTAGCATAAAGGTTTTTTTTTATTCATTCATGGGATGCGGGCGTCATTGGCTGGGCCAGCATTTATTGCCCATCCCTAAGTGCCCTCGAGAAGGTGGTGGTGAGCTGCCTCCTTGGACCGCTGCAGGTTAATGGTAAATATATAGTCTGCATCATCAGTGAAGCAAGATCATGTGACAGATCATGGAGAGAATTCTATGTAGAGCCTCAGGCTGAATCTGTATTGTATCTGATTAGTGTAATGTTCAAGGTAAAAGGGTATCAAGGTAAAGTTTACCAACAGCCTTGCCTCTAGCATTATCTGGAAGTCCAGATCCACAACTGCCACATCTAAGAGCCAAAACGATGATAACAGAGTTACCAAGAAATAGAGAATTCAGAAGCAACTTCTACATCCAAAGTGTTGAGAAGGTGGAACTCGCTACCACACGGAGCAGTTGAGGCAAATAGCATTGATCCATCTAAGGGGAAGCTAGATAAAGACATGAGGGAGAATGGAATAGAAGGTTACGGTGATAGGACTGGCAGAAACACTCATGACATTAAATAACATTTGGATATGCACTTGAAGTACCCTCACCTACAAGGGTACAGGCCATTAGCTGGAAATTGGGATTAGCCTGGATGGCTCCTTGTTGGCTGGCATGGACACAATGAGCAGAATGGCCTCTTTCTGTGCTGTACATGTCTACGATTTCTGTGATTTATCATATGCACTTATGATCTTTTTGTGATTCAGCGTTTTCTGTTGCTATTTGAGATCGCAGCAGTTACAGTTCCTTTCTGCAAAGTGGAAATACCCTCTGCTTTCAAAAGGGGGAGCCAGACACCACTCCGCAAAGCCGAGCGCTCCAAGTGCTGTGAGCAGCAGAGGGCACCCACACACTACATTGCATTGATGAGCCATCAGCACAGGAGAATTGGTGGGGCCAGAGATCAAGTCAGTCAATGCAAGGTGAGCATACAGGCACCAAACATCAAACCAAGGGCTGTGCCCCTGCCCAATGAGCAAGCAAGGGCCTCAGGATCCCAGCGGCTGAGTTTTGAACAAGATTGTGTTTTGATGAGTGGCAGCGCAATAGTCGAGTCTGGCTGAAAGGGCAGGTTTGAGTTGGGGAGGAGCTGTAGTGCAGGAACTATGTGGGGGTGAGGGTCCCTGGCCCACCTCTCGTATGGCCTCAGCGGCTGCACATCAGTGACTTGCTTTTTGAACTCGCCCACGGATCAACCTGGAGAACTCTCACAGACTAGCGGTGTTCCACGGACCCCACTTTGAGAACCACAACTCTGGAAAGACCTCCAGTCCTGAATTCCACACCCACCACCCACCCAAGTCTGTTAGTCTAACACCGGCCTCTTGACCACTTCCCTGCCTTTGAACCATCATGGAACATAGGCCATTCAGCCCCTCGAGCCTGTTCTACCATTCAATGAGATCACAGTTGATTTGTATCTTAACATCATCTATTCAACTTGGGTCTGTTACTCTTAACAACCCTCCCCACCAACCTCTATCAAACTCAGTTTTGGAAAGTTGAGTTGTCCCCCATTTTCAACAGTGGTTTGAAGGGAGAGTTCCATATTTCTGAGATTCGTGCCATAGTTTCTCTCTATCTAACCTGTCAAACCAGTTAATCATCTCAATTAGATTATCCTTAATTTTCTACATTCACGGGAGTCCAAGTCTAGCCTGACCACAGCATTCCAGATGGAGTGTAGCTGTATCATAACTTATCATCCCTTTTATATTCCAACCCTCTTGTAATAAGACTAACATTTCAGTGGTGCTTTTAATTTTTTTTATACCTGCATCCCATTTGTGCTACAATCTTGTTTTTATTAAATTCTTTCATGGGATGTGGGTGTCGCTGGCTAGTCCAGCATTTATTGTCTATCCGATTGCCCTTGAGAAGGTGGTGGTGAGCTGCCTTCTTGAACCGCTACAGTCCATCTGGTGTAGGTACACCCACAGTGCTGTTAGGGAGTTCTAGGCCCCATGATCTATAATTCATTCCCTAAATCTCTCCACCCCAGTCTTCTGCTGTACAATCCTCCTTCATGCCAACCCCTTTGACCAAGTTTTTGGTTGTCCCTGTATGAAGTGCTTTGGGATATCTTTTCCTGATGTTAGAGATGCCAGACAAATTGAAGACACAGGACGTGGGTTTGGGATAGCTCTCAGTTGTCGAGGACCACAAAGAGCCCTCTTCAGTCTGTACATATTGCCAGTGGCAGACAGAATTTACAATAGGCATGAATGCCATTGGATTCAATCTCATTCATCGAAAGGAAGTGGTGATGTTAAGCCAGACAGAAACGGATAGAGGTTTGATATGGAGAGATGGTGGGGTTTGATTGCTGGCTGCCATTACTTATATGTACATACACCTAGATTTGAATCACTCCACCATTGGTGGCTATGCCTTCAGTTGCCTGGGCCCCAAAGCTCTGGAATCCCCTCCCTAAACCTTTCTGTCTCTGCTTAAAACATCTATCATCAGTCTTTTGGTTACCTATCCCAATATATCTCAAATTTTGCCTCAAAACACTCCTAGATAGTCCTCACATTTTACTGAACTAGAAGGGGTTACATAAATGCAAGATGGCATTGAGGGATTGAATAGAGGAGGGGGAGGCAAGGGTCGATTGGGGATTTTTTAATCAAGTTGGCCCGGAAGGGATTTTGGTTCGATTTCTGTCCAATCCTTTGAAGTTAGATTCAGTTCATCTCCAGAGATGGGAGTTGCCTGGGAAGTTGTCCATAACCATATGGGGAGTTTGAGTACCAGACTAATCGGACACCAGTTATATGTTATCTCCCCGCCTGCCAGGGAAGCCTTTGCCTTTGAACAACTGTTTGTAATGCTGAGAAAACACCATCAGCATGGCTTCCAATCAAGTCCAGGTCAGGTCAGCAAGAACAGTATTGGTCATTCAAGCTGCTCAAGTTGGATTGGTTGATCAGGCCGCAAACCAATTCTTCATAGAGAGCTGAGGGATGGAATCAAAAGGTCAGAATTTCACTCTGCACAAGTCAGGCTTGGGCAGCTGGCCTCTGGACTTTCGCTCCAACTAGGGGGAGACTAAGGACATATTTGATGTAAAGTTTAGGGACAGCTCATTTGTACATTGTCCTTATCAATCCACTTAAAAAACCTGCACTCTGTTCGCATTAAGTCTGTATCCCATAGAATTTACTGCACAGGAAGAGTCCGTTTGGCCCAACCGGTCTGTGCCAGTTTTTCTGTCCTACAGGAGCGCCTCACCCTCTACTTCTAACCCCCTTGTCATATCCTTCGATTCCTTTCTCCCCCTCCCCTTAATTTAAAAAAAAACATATCCTTTCATGGGTTGTGGACATCACTGTCAAGGCCAGCATTTGTTGCCCGCCCATAATTGCCCTTGAACTAAAGGCATCAAGGGGTACGGGGAGAGAGCGGGAGTATAGCGTTGAGATAGAGGATCAGCCATGATTGTATGAATGGTATAGCAGGCTCGAAGGGCCGAATGATCTACTCCTGCCATTTTCTATGCTTCCATGAGTGTCTTGCTAGGCCATCTCCGAGGGCAGTTAAGAGTCAACCACATTGCTGTGGGTCTAGAGTCACATGTAGGCCAGGCCAGGACAGGACAGCAGATTTCACCAGATGGGTTTGTTTTTTATACAGCAATGATAGTTTCAAGAATTCTTGTCCTTCCCGATAGTTTTGCAATGGCCCACGGTCTAAGGTGTGGTGAGAAATAGGTACAAGCTGCTGAAAGCCTATTTATTCACATTTTTCATGCACCAACAAACTGGGTTATTTGGCAAGTGCATTGCAGGCTGCCTTCTGGAAGGTTCAAAAGCACATGTTGGGATTGGGAGATGGCAGATTCCAGCACGCACTGATCTTGCTGGTAGGATTGTTGGCTCTGCTGTCGAATGTCTGGTTAAGACAGCACAAGGGCACTCTGCAGGTCATGGGGAACATGAGGAACACTTACGGGGGTGCTCAAAGATGCTGAAGGAGGTTGGAAGCTTAAAACAAAACTTTAGACAGACATACCAAGTTTTGCCAGTAGCCTCAGACACTGTTGTCCCAACAGAACTGGTATCAGCTTGGAATCCCTGCCCCCAATGTTGCTAACAGTATGACTAGAATCACGTGCTTACTTAATCGACACTACGGCAAGGCACCACAGCTATTGGCTGATGCTCAATGAATCAGCGCTGAGGAGTTTTAAACTGAGGCGGGGGAGGTAGGAGGAGAGAGAGGAAAAAAAAGAGACAAGAAGGGAGAGACAAAAAGAAAAAAAGAGAGTGAGCAAGCGTGAGAACAAAAATGAACAAACAAGGAGGGAGGATTAAGAGGGGAAAAAATCTGGGGATAAAATGCCAGCATCCCCAGGAGCTTACACGGAACAGAAAACTCCACAGCTGTAAAAGGAAATAGTTTATTTTTCAGGATTTAAGTTATAGTACATGTTCCAAGCAGCAGAAAATACTCATTACTTTTACATTCATTCATTAACTGCATAGGTCATAGTGGAGGAAGAGATCATTGAAATTAAAAAAAGTATTGCCATTTTCACAACCGTGCAGCTTATTTACAGACGAGCTGCAAACTCAACAGGTGACATGCTGAACATCCTGCAAAATAAAAAAAAGTGTCCACTTGATCCCCACCAGTCTTCACAATGTTACCCACCTGCAACCTGCACTTCAAAAAAAACCAAAAACAGATGGATCTTTCAGTCTAGCACAGGCTCCTGATTGCTGACAATCACCACAATCGGTGTAGCACGTATTTCTACAGGTACTCGGTATTGCTCCTAAAAAAAAGTGACTTAGGCTTGTATCCTGGGATCTGTGCATCAGTGTTCAAATCAAGTAGAAGGCCAGCAGCCATTCGTCACAACAGAAAGGTCCGTGATAGAAGAGAGTTTATGTAAAGACTGTTCAAGTCGCTGAGTTTTGGTTGTGTTATAACACTTAGAACGTATGGGACTTCACCTGCCCCCTTCCCAATATAGGCTGATTGCAGTCAACGTACTGGCAGCCACTTGTTTTCTGTTTGCAAAGTGTCTTTTACAATAGTGTTCTTTCACCCAACAGCATAAGATTTCAGTAACGCCCAGTCCCCAATCATACAGTGATGGAAGAGTTCTAGACTGCACAAGTGAGAAAGGGCAATAAAAGATGGGGACAAAAAAGGTCTTAGTGTACAGTCCAAATGCCAGGGATCATATTGCACAGATTCCTTGTGGAAGCACAAGAGGTTACATTATCCATGTTCATAAAAACTCCTTTAACATTCAGTGAGCAAGTTGCTTCAAACCCATTACCGATCAATAATCTAGTCACAACGGGACAGGGTTTTCCAGTCCCGCCCAACGTCGGCATTGTCCGATCCCGCCGAAAGCCATTGGATTTTCAGCTGAGCCATCGAATCTCCTGCGGCGAGTCCCAACACAACAGGGCCGGAAACTCCCGGCCAATACTGCTCGAAACGCAAGTTGGCATCAGTAATTATGCATTCCTCTGTACCCCGACTTAACAACTAGAACCCACCACCCTTCATTGTCTGAGAAACACCTAGAAACCGCCCCGAGATGTATTTATCACCTTACAACCTGCGGAAGACCTTCTGGCTGGATGCTTGGTTGCCAATTTCAACCGTGCCATGGGGCGGGGGGGCGGGAGGGGGGGGAAAAGAGGGCATCTGTAGCAAGAGAGTCATTGCTTTTCACTCGGAGTGAACCCCAAGCCACTCAAGTCTCCCCAGACTGCACTCATGGTAAGCTCCCGCTGTACCTTACCCACCAATGAATCTGTGATAAATAAAGAGAAATGACACAAGCATTTCAACTGTCATCTCGAAACAATTTAAACCTTTGGAAGACTGGGATGTTCTTCACAGTGGCATCAGTGAGTGAGCATGCAGCAATAACTTTCCAGGTGCAGATTGCAAATACTTGTGGTTCCCCGCCCCCCCCCCGCCTCCCTTGGTACAGCAAAGGTTTTCCAGTTCTATTACAGGAAGCACCTTCAAATTTGCATTTGGGTCTGTTCGCAGTCCTCAGATCATCCGGAGGATAGGCAGAATGGAATTAACCGACATTTGAAGAGGATAAAAAGAGAAAGATCGGGTGAGCACGGAAGCCCAAACAGTTACAAACACACTCATGTGCCAACCCCGGTTCTTTCACGCGAGACAGCGTTTCTGCCGTTAATTGTACGATGGAGATGCAGCTAAAGCCCTGCCGCTTTACCCCAGCTCACAGCTATTTAGATCAGGTCTTTTAGCAAGCTTTGCATTGATCCCAATCAGTCCCTACTTAAAGTTATTTGCATAACGCTCACAAGAGCTCTTTGTTCCAGTGTTTTCCGCCCATTGTTGTCCATTTTGAAAGAGTTGCACCATTAAGTTGGGTTGCACAAGTCCAAGGATGCATTTGTACATCAGACAGAAGCTGACGCAGTGCAGATTGATCCAAAGGACACCCCTCACCAACCTGCAAAGCTCGACAGTTCATAAAACCCTAACTTCCTCTATCCAAAAAGCGTTTGGAAAACAACCCTGATTTTTTATTTTAAAAAAAAAAGCTAAAATCATTTAGCAAGTCCCCAACCCATATTTGCACATACATTTAAATCTCAATATATTAAATTATATTAAATAATCTATATTCATATTAATATACACCAGCCCTAAATGCTGATGAATAACATGCCTGTCATTCACCTAAAAAAAAAGCCACCGAGAGGAAAAAGTTGGAAACATCAGGCATCTGATTGAAGGCCGATTTTATGACACTTATCACAGCACGCCCTCCAAACCAGAGTCTCAAATCCAATCCAGTGTAATGTCCCAAACTGGGTACTAGATTAACCAGGTCCAAGGACTAGTTTCGTTCAATACACAGCTGTTAACGGGGCCATTCCTCATCACGGCTAGGCTTGCTCTGAGAGCAATGAGCAAAAGGTAGTGAGTTGCAGACTCTGCGCCTGACGGCTGCCATGTTCTGGTCAAACCTTTCATCCAAAGGTCTCTTTGGAGATAACAGCTAGAGAGTGCGATCTTAAATTTGGCGAGCCAAAAATCAGCACATACTTGCATCACATATCTACCTCGGTCTAATCAGTCTCCCTTCAGAGTCAAAGGGGTTGGATTGGGGTTGGAGAGTGGTCAGAGGGGAGAGGGAGGAGGCAAAATAATCGTATTGGAGCAAAGCAGAAAGGTACACGTGATTAAAATTAGCTCTGAACCAACTAACAATCAATATTCACCCATTTAAAAAAAAAACTTAAAAAGATATACTTGTCCAAAAAAAACCAAACATAAAAATCATTATTTTCTTTGACGAAATGTAACCTGCCCTTCTCCCATCATTTATAAAACCGCAAACAATTGCCAGGAGTCAGGTGCCTACTAAAGGAAATCGTGAAGCTTTACTTTGTAGAACTTTTGACAGCCCAAATCTCTCAGCTGAAGGATTGGAGATGGAGCTGCATTGACTCAGGGTGCTCAGTGGAACCACGGGGGGAAAATGAAGACTTCTGCCCATATTCTCACCAAAGCAAAAGGTCAAAGCTCTCTTCAGCTGAGTAGCATCAGAGTCACAGAGCAACAATTCCTCCACTCGAGAAACCTTGAGCAAACTTGAGCACAACCCCGGCTGAGTTGGAGGTGACCTACTCCGTGCGCACTCGCCCAGTCTAACGGTGGAGGATCTATCTGCCCACTGCATTTCGGTCTACAGAACTAAAACAATCTGGAATATTACCAGTCTAGGGCTCTCCCATCCAAGCATAGCAGATAGGGAGCTTGGTTTATTCCCCAGCTCGAGGGGAGAAATTTTTTAAAAAGTCAATTAAAGAAATATAAATATTTGTGTCGAGCGTCACATTGTTAGCTTTCCAAACTGGCATTACAAAATATAGTTTGGCCAAACCCTGCCACTTCACGTTAAGCAAATGCTTTTCAGTTCAACGTTAACCGCTATGTAGTGGACAGCTGAGCTTTAAACAGCCCTTAACACACACGAGACACCAACAACTGGTAAGCGTACCAAACCCAACGTCTACACTGTGGGCTCACGGCTCCCATCTCCTTACGGCTAATAATCTGCGACACATCAGATTGATTTTTGGCACAAAGGCCCAGCATTGTGTCAGAAATTTCGTACCAATGGGGGGGGGGGGGGGGGGGGGAAGTCTCACAATATGGTGGCCTCATTGTGCCTAGGACAATGGGGATGATCAGCGTGCATTCCGCTCGCTGGTCTACACACACTCCTGCTTGGTGGCAGGGTGTGCACGCACGTGCACAGACAGGTGTATCACATTCGCCGCAGCAAATGAAAACTAGAGGGAATTCAGAGTTCAGGCAGAGGTGATTATCAAAGGAGTTTTACAAATGGGCAGGGTGGGAGGTGCCAGCATTTGATTTTTGTAAAGACAGGTGGTGAGGGGGCGGTGGTGGGTGAGAAAGGACCAAGCTTCTCAAGCAGTTGCGACCTGCCCCAGCCCTATCAAATCAATTCTTTTCTCTTGACCGCCCAGTGCCATCTACTCAAGTCTGAGGCTTCACCCAACCAAACAAACCGTTTTAAGCCCCAAAAGCGCGGAAGCACGATTAGAGAGTGACGGGAGCTCCGACAGTTCTGCTACCCAGAGTCGTTTTCTCCGAGTGTCCAGCCAGCACTTGCGGAGGGGGGGGATTTGAAAACAAAAACGACAGAACCAAAAATTTAAACCCCACACAGGCAACACCGCGGAAGCTCCAGATCGGAAATCTGTTTCCCCTGAAGGCAATAAATCACTCTGCAATCCCTGGGCCAGTTACAAAGCGTCATCTGTCAATATTCAGGTAGCAGCATGGCTGATGTCAGCTTCCTCTTCACTACATGGCCTCTCCCCACACACACCCCCCCCCCCCCCCCCCCCCCACCCCCACCCCCACCCCCCCCTCCACTTGTCCGTCACACTCGCTCAGCCTTCCTGTTGGGTTGGTACGAAACGCGCAGGATGTTGGGGGTTTCCTCCATCACCCGGACCAGCAGGTTGTCGATGTAGCTCTCCAGCTCTCGGACGTGGCAGTCCTTCTTGGAGATGACATCTTTCTGCTTCAGAACCAGCTGGATCAGCTCGTCGTGTGTAAGCTGTGCGTAAGCAGCGGCAGGATCAGATGGATCATAGCCCTTTAAACAGGGAAGGGGGGGGGCGGGGGTGGGTAGAAGAGAGAAATGTTAAACTTGACAAACGATGGAGAAAGCAATTTTTAAATCAAAATCATGACAGGCCTGGAGTAGATCGGGAGAAAGCGTTCCCACTGGTGGAAGGATCGAGAACCAGAGGACACAGATTTAAAGGTAACTGGCAAAAAGATGACACGAGGGGAGAAAAACTACTTTTAGGGTTATGGGGAGAAGGCGGGGGAGTGGCACGAGGTGAATTGCTCCCTTCGAGGGCCAGCACAGGCCACGCGACAGGCCAAATGGCCTCCTCCTGTGCTGTAATCATTCTATGACTCTTGCAATGTAGGAAACACAGCAGCCTGTTTGTGCACAGCAAGCTCCCAAACAATGTGATAATGACCAAATAATCTGTTTTTGTGATGTTGTTTGAGGAATAAATATTGGCCAGAACAACGGGTATAACTCCCCTGCTCTTCTCTGGAAGTGCTGTGGGACCTTTTATAAACCAGCCAAATATCCAAATAGAGGGCAACTACAACAGTTCAGCACTCCCTCAGTACAGCACTTAACTATCAGGTTTAATGTGTGCGTCCTGGAGGGGAACTTGAACCAGGAACCTTGTGACTCAGAGGCAAGTGCACTACCCGCTGAGCCATGGCTGACACACTTGATAGGAACAATTTCCCATCGAAAAGAAACAAGATAGGTCCACTGGTCTTGTGATCAACCCAATTCTCCGACACTTCAGGAATACTAATAGTAAGAACCTGGCACCAAATGTTTTTGCTCAGTCTTTTTCTTGTTGGATTTTAAACAACTTTGACCAATTCTTTTGACACTGAGCGAAGAATCTCATTGTTACCTCATTTTCCCCATTACAACAAAAGCATCATTGTACCCAGGAGCTTTCTGTCTTAATTAATGCCCGCCGCACCCCCGGGACTCCTAGAAGTACCATGGTCACTTGATGAGGTAGGGTGCTATAGGCACTGCTGCAGTTTGGGATGTTCCCACTCGTCACGTAGAGGGCACAGAGTGTGCATCTGTGGAAACCAAATATATTCTTATCCAACACGCACACAGGATCCCCCCTCCCCACCCCGAGCGTCAGGGCAAGTGTCACTGAATAGTGATTGACAGCAGTAAGCCACTCTGCCCAGTGTTGCCCTTACCAACAGACCAAATGTAATGAGGACTCTGAGTCAGTGAGCGCAAACTACATAACTAAAGCAGACAGCATGTGGAGGAGGAATAAACAGGGAGCATTCTACTCCATTCAAACTGGAAGTTAAATTCAACGCAAACATTTAGGCCCTGTTAACACAGTTGGAAATTTATTATCTCCACAGGGACCGACAGCGACTGCCAAATGCTTGGGATTTAGTCCGAGTCCAGAAATGTCACACAGGAAAATGAACTTAAAAAGGGGTAAAGAGCAGGAAATCAGGTGTAGACCCTCTCTCTGCTCTCCCAGACTCAGTGCAATTGTGCCACTCACATACCCATCTCCCTAAGGCAGCCAGTGGACAGGCAGATCCCCAAGAGTAACATTCCCATCACCCCCGTGCCCCCACCCCAAATCCGTCTTCAGATTTCAACCCTCCCCCAAATCCGCAATTGGTAGAGTTTCATAAAATATTTCCGGAGGTAGTTATATGTTTTCAAAGTTTTGCAAGGGGAAATGGGGAGTTGGGAGAAGTTTTCAAGTTCATTCTTGGGATGTGGGCTTCACTGGCTAGGCCGGTATTTATTGCCCGCCCCTCACTGCCCTCGAGAAGGTGATGGTGATCCGCCCGCAACTGAGTGGCTTGCTCGGCCATTTGCGAGGGCAGTTTAGAGTCGACCACATTGCTGTGGGTCTGGAGTCACTTGAAGGCCAGACCAGGTAAGGACAGCAGATTTCCTTCTCTAAAGGACACGAGTGAACCAGATGGGGTTTTTACAAAACCCTGGTAGGTTCATGATTAGTAATAATGAGACTAAATGCAAGACTTTATTCCACATTTATTGATTAATTGAATTTAAATTCCTCCACTGCGGTGGTGGGATTTGAACTCACATCTCCAGAGCCCGAGTACAGGCCTCTGGATTACTAGTCCAGCGACATAACCGCCATGCTACCATCCCAGTCATTTTATTAGAGCGTGGAGGTTCCAAAATATTTTCCCCTCGCCCAAACCCTAACCAACTCAGGCTCCCACCACCACACTCTGAAACCTCTTGCCAATGGCATGGTCTTCGTTCACTCACGAGAATCAGGAGGGGCTTCAAAAACTGTGAGCGGGACCAGGTGAAGAGTAAGCTACTGTGCAGCTCCCTATTCATAAACAAACCACGCATATTTAGCATGCGTCTGCTGCACCCAGAGATTGGGAAATCAGTCTCAAGCTTCTACCTCAGACCATTTGTGGGGCTTCAATTTGTTCTACAACTCCGAGGTACTTAAATTCCCGGAGTACAAAACCCGAGAACGTGATCCTTAATTACAAAATGACTGTTTGCGACAATATTTAATATAATACTTCATCTAATATTTCTGATGACTCAGCTTCCTTCACCTAATCGACTAGTTATCCACTAACAATCAAGTTGAGTGCAGTCATTGTTGAACTTTTGAGGTTACAGACCAAAAAGCTTCAAATTGCCAAATTTCCAATCAAAGCCTTTAGCTCCCTGCCAAGGAGTCAAAAGCATTACTTCACAAGATAGCAAAGTCTCCACTACCCAACCTTATCCCTGCACAGTCAATATGTTTAATTATTAACGCTAAGTGGCACCAAGATTTAAGGCAAATTTGGAAACTTGCATCCCAGGATTAAAGTAGACTCATCTTTAGCAAAAGATAAATGCATGGTTGGGGACTGTGCACTCTCCAGCCTTCTCCAGGTCTCTCTCCCTGTGCCCTTGGTCTGTCTACACTGATAACCTCTCACCATATCACAATCAGGCATAAAAAAAACCATAAGAAATAGGAGGAGGCAGCCATTCAGCCTGCTTCACCAATCATGGCTGATCTGATTGTGGCCTGAACTCTACTTTCCTGTCTGCCCCCTCCCCCCCACCCCCTCCACCAATTACCCTTGAACCCCCCTCTTGTCGATTAAAAACCTATCAACTCTGCCATCAATATATTCAGTAACCCAGCCTCCACTGCTCTCCGGGAGAGAGAATTACAAATGCTAACAGCTCTCAGAGAAGAAGTTCCTCCTCATCTCCATCTTAAATGGGAGACTCTTTATTTTGGAACTGTGCCCCCCCACCCCCTCCCCCCAGTTCTAGATTCTCATCGTACCCACTCCCCACCACCCCCCCACCACGCACTCCCCCGAGGGGAAACACCCTCTCAGCATCTCCCCTGTCAAACCCCCTTAGAATCTTATACGGTTCAACAAGATGAAGCAGTCTCGGAATTTCACAAGCTGTTAATTTTCTGGATCTTAAAGTCTTCACGCCGACATTACCGACAACCTTTCCACAATTCCGGCAACACCACCAGCCTCACCTTTAGAAGGGTTTGACTTTCACTGAGGCCTAACAAGTGTCCGGTTGAAGATTTGGTCACAGCCTTGGTCCTGGTTTTCAGAATTTCCTCGGAGCTGACCTCATGCGTCTTTGTCTCGGCAGCGCTCATGGGCTTCACGGGATGAGGTCTGGGAGAAAAATTTTAAAAGCTTATAAATCTACACGCGTTAAAAAGAAACTAGGACACTTTATTGTGCCAGGGCGGATTCTGCGCACTTCATTCTCTCCACTTGGTCTATTCACCAGTTCTTTCTTGTCCATTTGGAAGCCCCCCCACCCTCACCCCCACGATTTGAGGAATCATGTGTCATTCCATTTATTCAGGTGCTTGTGGGTGGTGGGAGGGGGTGGAGAAATCATAACTAACACATCAACATTGCTCAAGTTCATGCATAAGCCTGCAGGGGCTGACAGCTGTCAGCTGTGGCTCAGCAGGTAGCTCACTAGTTTCAGAGTCAGTCCAGAACCTATTATAAAAAAACAAATTAAAGCTGACACACCCAGTGCAGTGCGGAGGGAGTCTTGTAGTGATGGCAGTGCCGTCTTTCAGATGAGATGTTAAACGAAGATTGCTCTCTCAGTTATATATATATATTTTTTTAAATCTCGTGGTAGCATTGGCCAATACTTATCCCTCAATCAACATCACACTAAAAAAAAAAGCATCTGCTCACTATCAGATTACACTTTGTGGGAGCTTGTTGTGCACAAGTTAGCTGCCGCATTTCCTATATTAGGCATTTCAAAAGTGCTTCATTGGCTGTAAAGTACTTTGGAACATCCTGGGGTCAAGAGAGCCCCTATTTAAATGCAAGTCCTTTTTAAAAAAGAAGGAAAATGGGAGGGGGTGGGCAGAGAATTAATAACTTTTTTTGGCAATCAATATCTGCACCGCCACACTCGATATGGCAGGCCTGCCCATCCCACACACACAGCCAATTGTACCATGAAGCAGTGCGTTCAAAGTGAAGCATTTACAACTCCTCCTGCTCACAGGCTTGGAATCCCAAAGCAGCATTAAAAGTGCAAGGGATGTCCTAAAAAAACTCTGGCGCGCCAGCTAAGCTTGGGGTGGGTAGGGGTGAGGGTCTACGCTTCTTCTCAATCGCTGGCCCAGTGCATGCCGCCCAGGTAAGTACGTCCTCAGTAAACTATGAACCAGCGGAAGGTGTGTGAGAAAAAGTGCTCATATTTGTATGTTGATTATGCGTCAATCTGCACCCGCTCATTGTCCAGATTAATGCTGCGTAAAAATGCATGAAATGGGTCGAGACATGTTACTGAACACTTTCCTGCAACTACAGGTAGGAAAAAAAGCTGTACCCTAAGTTACAACTAACTTACCTTCGGAAGATCAAGCTAAGCAAGTATAAATATCACTGTGTAGACAAATAGAAGCAGATTCCAAAATAACATTAGTTTGTGGGATGTGGGTGTCGCTGGCTGGGCCAGCATTTATTGCCCATCAAGAAGGTGGCGGTGAGCTGCCTACTTGAACCACTGCAGTCCATGTGGTGTAGGTACACCTACAGTGCTGTTAGTGAGGGAGTTCCAGGATTTTGACCCAGTGACAGTGAGGGAACAGTGATATATTTCCAAATCAGGATGGTGAGTGACTTGGAGGGGAACTTGCATGTGGTGGTGTTCCCAACTGTCTGCTGCCCATGTAGATGGCAGAGGTTGTGGGTTTGAAAGATGCTGTTGAAGGAGCCTTGGTGAATTGCTGCAGTGCATCTTGTAGATGATACACACTACTGCCACTGTGCGTCAGTGGAGGAGGGAGTGAGTGCTTAAGGTGGTGGATGGAGTGCCGATCAAGCAGGCTGCTGAGTCTTGGATGGTGTCGAGCTTCTTGTGTTGTTGGAGTTGCACTCATCCAGGCAAGTGGAGAGTATTCCATCACACTCCTGACTTGTGTCTTGTAGATGGTGGACAGCATTTGGGGAGTCAGGAGGTGATTTACTCGCCACAGGGTTCCCAGGCTCTGGCTGCAAGAGCAAGTCACAGTATTTATATGGTTAGTCCAGTTCAGTTTCTGCTCAATAGTAACCCCCCCCCAGGATGTTTATAGTGGGGGAATTCAGTGATGGTAATGCCATTGAATGTCAAAAGGTGGCTAGACTCTCTCTCTCTCTCTCGTGGGAGATGGTCATTGGCTGGCACTTATGTGGTACAATTGTTATCTGTCGCTTATCAGCCCAAGTCTGAATATTGTCCAGGTTTTGCTGCATTTGGACATGGACTGCTTCAGTATCTGAGGTGTCGCAAGTGGTGCTGAACATTGTGCAATCATCAGCGAACATCCCCACTTCTGACCTTATGATGGGAGGTCATTGATGAAGCAGCTGAAGATGGTTGGGCTGAGGACACTACCCTGAGGAATTCCTGCAGTGATGTCCTGGGACTGAAATGATTGACTTCAAACAACCGCAACCATTTTCCTTTGTGCTAGATATGACTCCAACCAGTGGAGAGTTTTCCCCTCGATTCCCATGGACTTCAGTTTTGCTAGGGCTCCTTGATGCCACTCTGTCAAATGGGGCCATGATGTCAAGGGCAGTCACTCTGACCTCATACCTCGAGTTCAACTCTTTTGTCCATGTTTGGACCAAGGCTATAATGAGGTCTGCAGCTGAGTGACCCTGGAGGAACTAAATGAGCAGGTTATTGGTGCATAAATGGACAGCCCTGTCAATGGCACCTCCCATCACTTTGCTAATGATTTGAGTGCAGGATGAAAGAGCAATAATTGGGGCAGCATTGGATCTGTCCTGCTTTTTGTGGACAGGACATACCTCGGCAATTTTCCACATGGATGAGAATTCTTAAATCATAATTTTCAAATCCCTCCGTGGCCCTTCCTCTCCCTATCTCTGTAATCTCCTCCAGCCCCACAATCCTCAGATATCTGCGCTCCTCTAATTCTGGCCTCCGGAGCATCCCTGATTTTAACCGCTCCACCATCAGTGGCCGTGCCTTCAGCTGCCTGGGCTCCAAACTCTGGAATTACCTCCCTACACTTCTCCTTAAAGGCCCTCCTTAAAACCTGCCTCTTTGACTAAGCCTCTGGCCATCTGCCCTTATAAGCACCTTGATCCCGCTGGTTGTGGGATCGCTTAGCTCTGTCGATCGCATGCTGCGTCCGCTGTTTAGCACACATGCAGTTCTGAGTTGTAGCTTCACTAGCTTGGCACCTCACATTTTGGCATTGGATCGATACTTGAAAGAGGAGAAAAAAATTGCTGGGCAATGGGGAAAGAACAAGGAAGTGGAACTAATCGGTGTACTCCTTCAAAGAGCCAGCACAGGCACAATGGGCCGAATGGCCTCATTCTGTAGTGTTGCTCATTCTGATACTATTAGGAGGTTTTCGCATAACCACAAAGGCCTTTGTCTTGCAGTCATGCTTGACACTTTCAATTAATAATTAACGCCACCCCAATAGGTGTCACGGAAGCATTATTTTCCCCAAAGCCATGAAGTCCGAACTCTCCGCCAATATCGTGCAGTAAAGGTCTCAGGAGAGAAACTAGCCTGTAACCGCTCCCCAAACCCAGTCTCTCTCACCTCAGTCATCTTGCTTCCACCCTGCAACTGCTGCTCAAATGATAAAGAGAGCAACAGCTTCAAGCCAAATTAAATTGGTTGTAATTATCCAACAAAACAAAGGCGGGGATTGGAAAAAAAAAATCTCAACACCAATGAAGCTTGAGGGTATTTTCGAAGGCAGCTCATTTTATAAACCTAAGCTAACTGAACCTCACCTGCGTCTGGAAGAGACTGCTGACCCACTGCTCTGTGACTGAATTGGTTGTGTCTCTGTGGGCGAAACTCGAGCCTGAAGCAGCCTCTTCTGGCCAGAGTGTTCCACTTCAGGTGAATTCCCTGCTGATGGCTTTACCAAGCAAATGGCATCAGTCACAGATGACGTGGACTGGGAGAAAGGAGGTGGAGACAAAGATCGAGGCAGCGGAGAAACGCAAGACCCAGCAGAAGGGGCTGAAGGCGGAGGGGAAGCTATGGTGGAAAGGGGAGGAACTGCAACTGAGCTTTTGGACATCTCCGGCTTGTGTTCATCAGAAGATTCTTCACTCAAGTCCAAGATGGAATTGTTCTGCAAAGAGTGTGACATGCTGTGGCAAAGACCTGAGGAATCCAGTTTGATCACCAGATCATCAGAGTCTTTCTGGGCCTTCATGGATATTTGTGACCTTTCACTTTTATCATCAAGCGCTGGAATCTGATCAAAAGATTTCCTCCTCTTCTCCAGGGCGATCATTGGGTCATCTGTTTCGGGTCTGCTGACTGATGGCTCCTGCAGCCCAGAGTTGCCGCCTGTGATTTCTTCCGTTGTCTTCAGTTGCAAAGCACCCAGATGTTCTGAGTCAGTGGTTAGATTTTCGACCGGATCAGGTTTTGGGTCAGGGGGAGGAGGAGGAGAAGAAGGAGGAGGAGTGTGGTCTTGCATTTCCTGAGAGAGAACACCAGCGGTGGGTTCAGCCAGAGGCAGCGGAGATTTCAGCCACCTTGTAGTCTCAGTTGTGTGTGTCGTATGGCCGCCTCCTGTGGAACCTTCCAGCTTTTCGGGGATAAGCGGCAGGCCACCAGGATATACAATGGGATGGTTTTCCCCTTTCGTGACTGGATAATCATCAGCTTCACCCTCGTACGCACTGCGTGCGGAAATAGTGGAAGCTTGTTCTTCAAACCCAACCGATGTGGCACTCTGGTCAGTTTCCTTTAAACTGCTGGCTGAGGAATCGTTGTCAGGTTCCCCCACTCTCAAAGTGAAATCGGTACCTCCAACCTCAGAGGATACCGTTAACGGTTCCAGGCCATAGTTAGTGTCCCTTTCAAAAGACATCAAGTCGTCACTCGGTATTTCCTGAGGGGGACGCGGAGAATCGTCATTAGCAATAACTCTAGCAACATTCCTCAGTGCTGGAATAGGTGGCACCTTCCACATCTCAGCGGCCAGCGGTCCCAGATTCAACTTGCCCTCTGAGCTAGGCACGCACTCCCTCGGTGGCACCTTGGGCGGGTCTCTGGAAACATTAGTCTCTGATGGGAGGGAGGGCAGAAGGTGGAGCAAAGGTTTTGGTTCCACGGTTACATCGCCTGGGGAGTCAGCAAGCTCAGACTTCCCACGTAGGGTCTGAAGTTCACCGGCCGCCTTCTCAACTGCCTCACTGCTTTCCAACTTACATTCCGGGTTCGCTTCCAGCCTCTGGTCTCCAGATAAACCTTCATAATCCTTAATCTCCCCGGCAGAGGCTCTCTCTCCACTGGGTGGTGGCTGCTGGTTGACATTTGCGGTGGAGCTCTTTCCGGTCAGCTCTTGAAGCAGAGCCTGAGCAGATGTCCTGCTGCTCTCCCTCCTTGGGGCTCTCATTTCCTGAGCTTTGTCCCCAGCGAGCTCTGTTGCAGAGGAGACACTTGCTTCAGTGTTCGAAGACCTCGAAGAGCATGAAGAGGAGCTGGAACTTGGAAGGGGGGGCAAGTGGGTGGCGTCCAATTCTTTCACGGGAGACGGTGGCGATGCCGACGACTCGTGCATGGCGTTTACCGAGGATTGCGTAGATTGGGCGTCCAGAAACATGGCGGGTGGGCTACAGGCCACGTGGAGATTGGCAAAGTTAGAGTTCCTCGCCCCTTCAGTTCCCACCACTATCAGAGGAGGAGCTGAGCTAAAGGGATCGGTTAAAGCAGAAACGAGGGGAGGGGAGGGAGGGACTAAAGGTGACAACGCTTCGGCTTTGGTTTCAGCCTTCGGAGACACCTCCAATCTGCAAAAAGGACAAAACAGCGGTCAGTGGCCTTTGCTGCTCAGAGAAGCATCTGTGTCTCTGGTGGGATTTTGCTTTGAAAAAGGGCGGGATCAGAACTCAACAATTAAGCAAAAAACGTACTATTCTTTCCTTCCACTATCACGCTCTGAATCTCTGTGAGCTGCCAGCGGCAGAATGGCAAAAAACCTGAGGTCCTACAGAAGGCATTTGAATTTAAATGGCGAGAGATTGCAGAACTCTGTGTGGTACAGAGGGATCTGGGTGTCCTGGTACACGCATCACAAAAAGTTAGTAAGCAGATGCAGCAAGTGATTAGGAGGGCAAATGGGATGTTGGCCTTTATTGCAATGAGGAAGAATAGAATATAAAAGTAGGGAAGTCTTGTTACAACTGTACAGAGCCTTAAGTGAGACTGCATCTGGAGTACTGTGCAGTTTTGGTCTCCTTACTCAAGGAGGGACATACTTGCCATTGGAGGCAGTTTAAGAGAAGATTCAACCAGCTGATTCCTGGGATGAAGGGGCTGTTTTGTGAGGAAAGGTTGAGCACGTTGGGCCCATACTCATTGGAGTTTAGAAGAATGAGAGGTGATCTTATTGAAACACAACGTTCTGAGGGAGCTTGACAAGGCAGATGCTGAGGGTGTTTCCCCTTGTGAAGGAATCTAGGACGAGGGGGCAGAGTTTCAAAATAAGGCATCTCCATTTAAGATGGAGATGAGGAGGAATTTCTTCCCTCAGTGGTTTGTTAGCGTTTGGAATTCTCTTCCCCAGAAAGCAGTGGGGGCTGGGTCATTGAATATATTGAAGGCTGAGTTAGAGAGATTCTGATCTACAAGGGAGTCGAGGGTTATGGGGGACAGGCAGGAAAGCAGAGTTAAGGCCACAAATCAGATTAGTCATGATCTTATCGAATGGCAGAGCAGGCTCGAGGGGCTGAATGGCCCAATCCTGCTCCTATTTATGTTCTTGCATTGCAAGGCCCATCCCTGTGCACCTTCATAAAATGAAAATCTCCAGATCCCCTTTTTGACCAGTATTCACGTGGCATAACTTGGCCGCGTTGCTGATCAATTTGCTCACTACACTCATTCCCTAACCCCGCCACTTCCAACCGGGATCAAAGATTAAGCGCCCGTGACCCCTGTCCAGCCAACCACTCACCTTCCAAAAGGTTCAAGCAATGGAACAGAACCAAAGCAGAGTGTCTCCCCAAAAGAAACGCTGCTTTTTAAAAAAATACAGGGGCAAGGTGGGGGGAGAAAAAATATACAACAGGCTGAAACAAAACACTTCAGTGATTAAAGATTAAAATATAATTTGGGGCAAAAGCATTAGTTGCACAGAAAGCAGGAATCATCAAATGACATTATTTAAAAAGAATTCAATCTCTCCCACATCGAGGTCAAGAGGAACGTTACTATAGATATAAAAACAAAAAACTACTGCGGATGCTGGAAATCCAAAACACTACTACCCTGAAAGTGGGGATTATCTTTGCACAGGTTAATCCTGTTTGACAGCCAATATTTTATCTGATAAAGTTGAGCAATGAGACCAGTGTCAGGTTACAGTGGGTGTCAGCGATACCTTAACAGGCCCTTATGCTCAATGGTTTCTTCAGATTTGGGTGTAATTTAACAGTTCTAGATGCATTATTTAACTTATTGAATAAGGATTAGACTGAAATTCAATTGCCGATGACAATGGGGTGATACCTGCAACAGCCATTGGAATAAAGTTGTTGACTAAAGAACATAAGAAATTTGAGCTGGAGTAGGCCATTCAGCCACTCGAGCCTGCTCTGCCATTCAACAAGATCATGGCTGATCTTCAACCTCAACTCCACCTACCTGTGCTATCCCCATATTCCTCAATTTCCAAAAATCTCTCAGCCTCTGCCTTGAATATACTCAACGAGCATCCACTCTCTCTGGGGTAGAGAATTCCAAAGATTCATAACCCTCCGAGTGAAGAGCTTTCTCCTCATCTTAGTCCTAGAGGGACCGACCCCTCATTCTGAGACTGTTTTCTAGATTCCCCAGCCACAGGGGAAGTGTTCTCTCTGCACCCATCTACCCCGTCAAGCCCTTTATTAAAGAAGTTGATGTGTTTCAATGAGGTCATCTCTCATTCTTCTAAACTCCAGGAATTTGGGCAGAGTCTCAATCCTTCATCATAGGACAATCCTCCCCATCCCAGGAACCAGCTGAGTGCACCTTTGTGACAATGAACACTTCAAGGTTGGCTCCAAGACAGACTTAGAAACAAAACAGAGGAAAACAGCAGCAGCGACCAGCACCACTGCAAGGCAGGGCTGCACAAGCGGACTCCAACGCCAAAGAACAGTCAAAATGACACCAGAGACCAGATACTAGTGAAAATGGCCAACAGACAAGAGAAAATGTGGAGCTGGGAGTTTTTGCAATAAAACAAAAATCACATCAGCTATTAAATACCCCCATACAAGACTGTGGATGATCATCAACCCTGCAGTAGTGAAGGAGGCAAGCTCAGGAGATCTCAGGTATGATCCCTGTACTTGGTGCCACCTCAGGCGGCCTCCGAGCGTCGGCAGTGATCACCTTGGGCTTTTTGAGCAGGCGGGCTCCCATTCCTGTTCTCGCTGGCAGCCTGAGCAGCAAGTAGGCATGGTAAGGGGCAGGCTTGGCAGGAAGTTCACTGAAGGTAGCACCAACATGCTCTGGAGACCAACACACAAATGCATCTTGGCCATCATACCAATACACGCCAACACAGAGAAAGACAAAAACTGGGCAAAGAGGTATAAGAAAAATGTGATGGTCGCATTCCTTGTACAGTTTTGAGATAGTAGCCCACCTCCTCCTAGCCACCCTTCTATCCATTGGTACCAAGCAGGAAATGCGCTCAAGACCTGCTGAGGAACGACTGTCAACAGAAAACCATTACAGCTGGGAGAAGCCACTGTACCAAAAAAGGTCAACTTTCTCTCTCCTTTCCACTCAAACTCCTCGGAACTGCTGTAGACGAATTCATCAGTCTGGAATGCAAGTGTTCCAACCTAACAAGCTGTGTACAACCCGAGCCAGAAAAGCTTTACAGCTCACTTCAAACCCAATGAAACTTTTTGAATTCGTTCTTGGAACAAGCTCAGAGACACTTTTACTGCTTGGCCCCAGCGAAGCATGCCGAGGCAACAGTGATTGTTTTTGTACTCCAGTGAGCACTAAGTCAATTGTGTAGGGTAAGAGTGGAGTCACATGTAGACCAGAGTGGGAAAGGGCAGGCGATCTTATAGAAGCTTCAGATCGTGAGGAAACTTGACAGGTTGAGAGAAAGTTTCCTCTTGTGGGAGATACCAGAACTAGGGGACAAAGTTTAAAAATGAGGATAGATGAGAATTTTTTTCTCCGAGGGTCATTATTCTGTGGAATTCTCTTCCCCGGCGAGCAGTGGAGGCTGGGTGATTGAATCTTTTTAAGGTTGAGTTGGATAGATTCTTGACTAACAAGGGGGTAAAAGGTTATCAGGGATAGACAAGAAAGTGGAGTTGGGACCACAGTCAGGTCAGCCATGGTCTTATCAAATGGCAGAGCAGGCTCGAGGGGCCTACTTCTGATCCCAACTCATATGTTCAAATGTTTGCATATCTGCATCTCTGTTTCACCAGTGGGTGTTCCATTGCCTTTTGACCAGGGTCAAAAGTTGATAAGGTGGTTAAGGCGGCCCATGGGTTTTGTGGGTTTATAAATAATAGAATAAATCCTGCTAGAACTTTAAATCACCAGTTTGACCTCAGCTGGAGTGTTGTGGACAATCCTGGGCCGCACACTTCAGAAAAGATGTAATGACCTTAGAGAGAATACAGAGGAGGTTTACCAGGATGTTCCCAGGGATTAGGGACTTCAGTTCTCAGGAGAGTTTGGGACAGTTAGAACTGTTCTTCTTGGAACATAGAAGGTTAAGAGGCAACTGAATAGTGAGAGGTTTCAATAGAGCAGATATAAGAGAAAAATGATTCCCTCTGGTGAGTGGGTCAATCACCAGGGGCCAAAGATTTAAAATCATTGGATTAAGATCGAGAGGGGAGATGAATAGAAATGTTTTCACTCAAAATTGTCAGAGTTCTGGAATGTTCTATCTGAAAAGGTGGTGGAAGCCAATTCCGTAAATAATTTGGAGAGAGTGCTGGACAGGTGCATGAGGCTGAGGAACTCGCAGGGTAAAGACAAAAAGCAGGGGGGGTGGGGGGGGGGGGAGAGAGAGACAAAGAGTGCAGGACCGAGCACAACTGCTCTTCCAAAGAGGCAGCATAGACATGAAGGGTCAAATGGTCTCCTTTTGTGCTCCAAATTTCTACAACCAGTGGATCACGTTACTGACCATGTGAGTGAAAAATCAATCAGCAGAAACATTTTCATTTCCTGGTGCCCACGTTCCTGTATCTCACGTATAGGCAGCACTTGCAAGAGCTGGCTTCAGGTCTGTGACTGGCTGGTCTCATGGCCTGTAATGTTTGTCAATCAAGACACGTGAACATGAACTGCAGATTTATTGTACTGTATTGTCCAAAGGTAGAAACTGGCTTTGTTTCACCTGGTTAGAGTGAGATCGCATGACAACACATTGGGAGTCCCAGAATATTTACATACAGCATGTAGGTGGAGGAGGGGGCAGAGTGACAGGTATGGCAGTAAACCTCCCCACGCATAACCAACTGCATAACTGGACAGACACAGGCACACAAGACCAACTGAACTAGGAGCAACAGTTAGCAACATGGCCCCTTAAGCCTGCTCCGCCATTTAATACGATCGTGGTCGATCTTCTACCTCAACTCCACTTTCCTGCTCGATACTCAAATCCCTCAATTTCCCAAGAGGCCATAAAAATCTGTCCATCCCAGCCTTAAATGCGCTCAACAATGGAGTGTGCACAACCCACTGGGGTGGAAAATTCCAAAAATGGAAGAATTGAGTGAAGAAATTTCTCCTCAGCTCAGTCCTAAATACCCAGCCCCTTATCCTGAGACTGTCCCCCCATGTTTTTGTTTCTGCTGGTCAGGGGATCTCTCCGTGTCTACTCTGTCAAGCCCCTGCAGGAATTTGCACATTTCAATGAGATCGCCTCTTATTCTGCTAAACTCCAGAGAAGATAGGCCCAATTTACTCAGCCTCTCATCCCAGGGGCCAATCCCGTGAACCTTTCGCTGTACTGCCTCCAACACAAGTACATCCTTCCTTATATGGAGACCAAAACTGTGCACAGTACTCCAGGTGTGGTCTCACCAAAGCCTCATACAACCGTAGGAAGACTTCCTTACTCTTATGCTCCAACCTCCAATGCAATAAAGACCAACATGCCATCAGCCTTCCTAATTGCTTCCTGTACCTGCATTCCTTGTACAAGTGCACCCATCTCCCTCTGACCGGCAACATTTAAAACTTGCACACCTTTTCTGAAAAATATTCTGCCTTTCTATTCTGCCCTCCAGAGGGAATAACCTCAACACCTCCCCACCCCACCAACTCCCCGACCCCCAATTATACTCCACCCACCATCTTGTTGCCCACAATGCACCATGGGTCAAATGGCAACACTCGGTGCTCCATCGTTCTATGAAGGGCTATTGCAGCATAACATCTTCGACAAGGTGCCAAACCAGGCTCCAATCTGCAGTGAATATAGTGCAGCGTGCCTCAGTCACAGGGTCAAAATTTCCCCACTAGCACTGCTAGGTCACTCCCTCACAGAAAACCAAACAAAGGTGTATATAGGAAGGAGGCTCCTGGCAATGACATGGCCACCACATTAAACACAGTAACCCACTGAAATGAGGCTTACTTGGGTTTCACAGCTGCCGTCCTGCTTGACCACACCGAAGTACTCGTGGGTTTCTTCACCTCCTTGGTGTTCTCTTCAAATGGGTTGCACGATGCTTTCACCTCAGGAGCTTTGGCCGGTTCTGCTTTTCTGGGGAAGAAGGACATCAAGCCGCCTCTCTTGGTCTCCTCCTTTTTGGTCACCGCCTCGGTTTTTGACACGTTGGACTTGGGCCCAGGCTGAGCTGTCGTTTCTTCCTCACCCTGGTCATTTTCAAAGGGGTTGAGTGACTTGCTGTCCATTCCAGAGTCCCTGCTGGTTTCAGTCTTTTGCTCCATCCCCTTCTTTCCAGTGCTCAAGGCCAACAAACCTCCAGGCTTGCTTTCTTTCCCCTCCTTTGTTCTGTCCGATTTTTGGGGATCAGTCAAGTCACTGGTGCTCCCCGACACCCGGATGTCTGGCACAGCTGCCACTTTGGGCCCCTGCTCACCAGAACCGGTGCCCAATGACGATCGGGAAGGGGAACGCGGGCTGCTGGTCTCGGGAGGGTCTGCAGAGAACCTGCCCGTCAAATCCTCGGCAGAGGTGTAAAACTGGCTGCCGTACAACGGTTTGGAGTCGGCCCTCGGTTTCACAGGCGCGGTTTGGCTTGGCTCTTCCGTGTAGATGTGACTGCCATTAATGCAGAGGTTAGACTGGGACATGGGGTCGCTCTTGGGCTTCAGACCGCCAAACAGCGACAGGGGGTCCTTCCTCACGTTCCCGGCCGAGACAAAGCTCAGCTGCTTAGTGTCGGCGCTGGCCGCCCTCTTGTGGCTTGTAATCTTTGGTATAAACAAGGTCTTGTTGGAGCTTTCCTCTAAAAAATGAATAAATAAATAAATTTTTTTAAAAGGTTGAAAAAGTTAATCTCTCGTCAGTTCATACTTTAGGATAATCTCTCCCCCAGGCGGATTCCCTGATATGCTGAAACATTCCCTGGCGGTCTAAGTGGGGCAGGACCCTCACTGCCATGAACTGGGTTGGGTCCCCAGTATGGGAAACAACTTCTGTTAGGCAAGCGTACCAAGATATCTAAGGTGGATAGATGGAGTTCAGATATATGGAATGGCGGAACATGCCCGATGGGCCGAATGGCCTCCCCCTGTGCCTCCAGGATTAGGGTGGGGGTGGGAAGAGGCACGAGCCCATGTCAGCACCCCTCGGTTCCATAATCTGCTGATCCTGAAGGGTACCTGTCTCCGAACCCACGCGAGGAGGGTGGGATGCAGAGCAGGGTAATAAAATAAAGCACTTTTCAAAAATAGCGACAGAGCTCCGAACACTGCAAAAGTGAACTGGTTTTTTGACACTAAACAACGGAAGAGAAAGCAAGAAATAATCACCCAGTGAAAAATGTTTGTATTTATACAGTACCTTAGGCAGTGAAAGCACCTCAGTGCAGTGTCATGTTCAGTGATTGACACACATGCTCTAAGATTGCCCTCTACACTTGGACTGGTTGGTTTTCACAGCAGGTATAAAAAGATGCCAACAGTGCTCCCTTCCACATGCTGCATTCCAAATTACCCAGCATGACCTTTTGCCTGGTAGCCAACAGCACTGGTCATCTACTGGACACCCAAAGCCATGTAACACAAGCCTCTGAATAGTGTTTACAATGTTCGCACGAAGCGATCATCAGCTGCTGCCCTTATCTTACTCTAGTGAACCAGAGAGTTTGCCTCTCCCGCCCTCAATTACTGGTTACATTCTGTACCGAGACTGTTGCCAGGGAAGAGCTCGTTTCATCATAATGCTGGTTTAATGTTTGTGAATCCTTTCACATTATACACGGGTGGGAATGGAAATTCAACTCTGTTCCTGGCTAACTGGGGAGGATTAGATAACTGAACCAAGTCGGCGCCATTTGAAACAATCTTCCTCCTGTCAGACTTTGAGGCCATTTGGCCCATTGTGGCTGTGTTGGCTCTTTCAAAGAATTGTCCAGTTAGTCCCTGCTGTCTTACTTTTCTATTCCAATGCTCTCCTGGCTGACCACCCATCTTCCATCCTCCGTAAACTGGTAGTCATCTAAAACTCTGCTGCCCGTATCCCATATGGTGCCGAGCCCTGTTTGCCCATCACCCAGTGCCCGCTGAGCTACATCAGTTCCTGGTCCAGCTATGCCTCCATTTAAAAAAAAAAATTCTCATCCTAACGTTCAAATACCTCCATGGCCCTCACCCTTCTCCATCTCTGCAACCCACTGGGAATCTCTGCACTTCTCTAATGCTGGCCTCTTGCACATCCCCAATTCTATTTGCTCCATCAGTGGCAGCTGCACCTATATCTGGGTCCTGGGCTCTAAAATTCCCTCCCGTGACCTCTCTATCCTCTTTCCAAAGGCGTTCAGTCAAAACCTAAGTCTTTGACAAAACTTTGGGGGTCATCTGCAACATATCTGCCAACATGGCTTGGTGTCAAATTGTATTTATACTGCTCCTGTTAAGAGCTTTGGGGATCTTTCATGGCATGAAAAGGCATAACATAAACACAAGTCGTTATCAGAAAGCCAAATACCTTCAGAGTCATGCAGCTGTATTTCAGTAAAGTCTTCGTTGCCGGAGTTCTTTGCTCTCTTTGAGCTTCCAGGTGGAGAGGAGGGAGCAGTGGGTATAACAGACATAGACTGAGAAAGGGATGTTCGGTGTAGGTTGGACTTGGGAAACAACTTCTTCAGTTTGGATTTCTTCTTCTTGTCGGGCGTGGCTGCCTCGTCATCGCTGTTGCCCGGGCTGTTGATGCTCGGAACAATGGCTGACGCGGAATCAGAGAAGCCATCTTTCTTCTTCCCCTTCAGTTTGTCCTTCAGTCTCCCCAGAGTTGATCGGGACTTGTCCTTCATCGACAGGTCAAACATGCTGGCCGTCATGTTGTTCCGCACAAACTGGATGTCTGCCTCGATTTCCCCTCTTTCCTTCTCCTTCTTTCCAGTCTTTGATTGCAGCTTGTACCACCTTACGGAGGGGAAAGAAACCCGTGAGAATCAATTCGCCCTGACACAATCATCAGCATACACTCTTACCGAGCCTCGAACATTTTAGAAACATGAAACAAAAAGAGAGCGAAGGGGCAATAAAGTGGAAGGGTTAGTTAAATGTGGGTTTGATGCGGTTGGCTGAGCAATGTCAATCAGGTCACCAAGAAAACCTCCAACTCTGTTTGGATAATGGGACTGGTAACATCCCACCTGAACTCATGGAGCCTCAGTTTAATGTCGCTACTAAAGCACAGCACCTCAGACAGTTCAGCACTCCCTCAATAGTGCGCTGGAATGTGCCAAGTGCCTGGAATGGGCATTGAACCCACAACTTGTGATTCAGTAAAGGAGGGTGCTCCCAACTTGGGCAAACTGGCACAAACACTATTAGCTTTTACAGTGCCACAAAAAACAAACTTTGTTTAAAGAAAAAGAAGAGAACATCTCGGCACAATAGTGAAAACAGCTCCGGCCGATTACGCACTTAGCCTTCCGATGTGAAGGCAACTGAAACACTAATGTGGTTTGCCTCAAGAAACAGCTGCTTAAAAATCATCTCCTTGTCCCACACAGAACTAGCCATCTTTCTTCCCCTGTGCTCCACTCCCACTCGGTGTTTGAAACGATCGTGGAGCAAAGGCAAATCTGCTGTTCAGTGGGTTTAGCACAGTTGGTTCAGGTGGGAGGTAATACTTACTGTCAATGGGTCAAGACTATGTCATTTAAAGCAAGCCAAGCCTCATACTGCCTTATAGGAAAGCTGCAGCTTGGCAAAGATTTATGACTGGAGAATTTACCTCAATAAAACAAAGACTTCTATTCATATACCACAACCACCGGATGTCTCAAAGTGCTTTGCAGCTAATGAAGTACCCTTGAAGTGTAGCCACTGCTGAAATGTAGGACAGGTGACAGCCAATATGCGCACACTGGCAGACTTTCCTAATTAGGAGACGGTGTAAGATGGCAAATCCTATTAAATCACTTCCATTAATGAAGGTACTGATATTCAGAGTGGGGGGTGGGAGAGGGTGGGTCAGAAGAGAGATTATTTTGCAAGTTATTTAAAAACATAATTAGCGCAGACTTTACCGAATAAAATTAGTACTGTTACATTGCTATGCTTCAATTTGCCTTTTAAGGAAAAGCTTTGCCTGATGTGTCTCTCGATGTGTCCACTGCCTTCCCGAATGAGCTTCTCCATTTCGGTCGGTCACAAGTCAGGGTCTCCCGTGAGTCGGTGGGGATGTTTAACCTCTTCGGGGATGCTTTGGAGGACATCCCTAAAGTGTTTCCTCCTGGGACTCTCCTGCTGTGACTGCGTTCCCAATAGAGCAGTTGCCCCAGGAGTTTGACGTCGGGCACATGGACAATTCGGGGATGTCAACTGAGGGATAAACATTGGCCAGGACACCAGGGCAAACCCTCTGCTCTCCTTCAAAACAGTGCCATGGGATCCTTTACATCCTTGGAGGACAGGACCTTGGTTTAACGTCTCATCCGAAGGATGGGTTAACTCCCTCAGATACTGCACTGGCACATCAGCCCAGATTTTTGGGCTCACAACCTGGTGGTGGTGGTGGTGTGGGGCGGGGGGGGGGGGGGGGGGGGGGAAGAGACTCGGTGCTACCCACTAAGCCACAGCTGACACAGTGACAGCGTGCAGCATTGCGAAGAGTATGTTTAATAGAGTAGATGGTAG
Source organism: Cetorhinus maximus (assembly GCF_964194155.1). Lineage (NCBI taxonomy): Eukaryota > Metazoa > Chordata > Chondrichthyes > Lamniformes > Cetorhinidae > Cetorhinus > Cetorhinus maximus. Next base: position 21,879,829 of record NC_135898.1, on the reverse strand, counting down.
GGTGTTCCAAGAGAGCGAATGTGGAGGCCAATGTCCAGGGACACACAGATAAAGGTCAGAGAGAGAGAGAGTCTCACCAAGATAATATCACACCAGTTATCAGGAGCAACTGGAGATACTGCAGCTCCTTTCATTAGAACAAAGAAAAGCTGTTAAAAGTGTCTGAGGCTTTGAAAAGGTTAAGTAAGGTTAAATAATTTACACTGGTCAGTGAATGGTAGGAGTCCAGAAATTTCAGGGTGACCGCTGCACTGTTATCAGAATCCTGGAGTACGATCAGCTTCCTTTTCATAACCTCACTGAAAGATAAATAAGCACACGGAAAGATCCAAATGGAAGGGGTGTTTCCGGAGGTCAACATAGACTCGATGGGCTGAAAAGCCTCCTCCTGCACTTTATTTTACCATCTAGCAGAGAGAGTGACTTTCCACAGAAAAACGCAAGGCTGAGCTGACCACTGTGATTGGTCACACTTCACTGTCTCAGAAAGGGAGGCTCAGCCTTGCTTTAAGATTCTTGAACCTATATCGACTTACCAATTACATTTCTCCTATTCAAGGCTCGTTTAAATGCGCGGGGAGCAAACAGGGAACCAAATGAGCTGTACAAATTGCCGACAAACCCCCTCAGGAATCCGGTTTAGCCTGCTGCTGAGGCACATTCCCAAGATGTTTGCATGCGAATGTGGGCACTATCTGCCATTAAAACATCTTACCTCTGACAACTGACAGCCTGGGCTCCAGCTAACGTCATTCTGATGTCAACCTAGCTTTTCCACAAAGAAAACAGGGAGCACGTCGAGTTGTCCAAGCCCTGGATGACACCCTGAACGATGCTGGCGCTACCTACGATACACGTCGGCAAGAATGAGCCATAGCTTGAATTTCATTAACGTCAAGCAAATGGAGGGGCATTATTGACAAGGCTGTTGCCGGTTGGTTTAAGACCAGCGTGCTAATATTTCAACAAGGTGAAGAAAAGCTAAGTGTGGCATCTGTAAATCAAGAGGCCCCAAGGAAGGGTTGTTGTACTGAAACATCAGCCGACTGACTTCTGCCTTCTCTACCGATCCCATGTGCTTGTAGCTTTCTTGGATTCTGCTTTCAAAGTTTGATAGAGACTTTTACTGCAGCACCATGCAAGCCTCACTCCACACAGTGGTATCGCCAGAAACCAAACCCTCCTTTGTTGCTCAGTTCAATAGAAACCCAACCAAAGTGGGGAGCAAAGCACCGCCTTATTAACAAAAAGAGATGATATCACACACAAAGCAATCAGCTCCTAGCCTGGGCATGGGAACAACAGGAAGCCATTCAGCCCCTCGAACCCATCCCTCCATTCAATGACATCATGGCCGATGCCCAGCTTAACTCCAGCTACCCACCTTGCTTTCATATCCCTTAGTGCCCTTCCCCAGAAAAAAATCTAAGAAACACAGGGCTTTGAGTTTTCAATTCACCCCTCAGCCTCAACATCTTTTTTGGGGGAAATAGCGTTCCAGATTTCCACTACCCTGTGTGTGACGAAGTGCATCCTGACATCACCCCTGACTGGAGTGGCTCAAATTTTAAGGTTCAGGCCCCTTGTTCTGGACTTGCTCCCCCACCCCACAAGAAAAAATACTCTCTCTCTACCGACTCTATCAATTCCGTTAGTCATTTTAAACATCTCAGGTTAGATCAATACAGGAAAACAGACAGCCTTAAATTCTCATAATTTAACCCTTCAAGCCCCACTATCATTCTGGCGAATCGGCACTGAAACCCCTCCAAGCTATACTTCATAGAACTACAGAAGCTTACAGTCCAGGAGAAGGTCATTTGGCCCATCATGCCTGTGCTGGCTCTTTGAAAAGATCACTCACGCTTTGTGTCTGTAACCCTGTAAGTTCCTTGTCCTCAACTCTGTCCCCCTCTTCAAATTATTTATAGAACCAGCTTCCACCATCTTTTCAGGCAGAACATTCCAGATCCTGACAACTCAAGTGAAACATTTTCCTCATCTTCCCTTCATGTCAGATCTTTTGTCAATGATTCTGGTTAACTCGAAGGCCTCTGCTTACATGTCACAGATCAGTGCTCGCTGCCTTCAATATCTTCAGCTTCTGACTCCCCAAAGCCTGTCCACCATCTACAAGGCACAAGTCAGGAGTGTGATGGAATACTCCCCACTTGCCTGGATGAGTGCAGCTCCCACAACACAAGAAGCTTGAGGCCATCCAGGACAAAGCAGCCCATTTGATTGATACCCCATCCACCACCTTCAACATTCACTCCCTCCACCACTGACACAGTAGCAGCAGTGTGTACCATCTACAAGGTGCTCTGCAGCAACTCACCAAGGCTCCTTAGACAGCACCTTCCAAACCCGCGACCTCTACCACCTAGAAGGACAAGGGCAGCAGAGAGATGGGAACACCACCACCTGGAAGTTCCCCTCCAAGCCACTCACCATCCTGACTTGGAAATATATCGCCGTTCCTTCACGATCGCTGGGTCAAAATCCTGGAACTCCCTCCCTAACAGCACTGTGGGTGTACCTACACCACATGGACTGCAGTGGTTCAAGAAGGCAGCTCACCACCACCTTCCCAAGGGCAATTAACCCTAGCCAGCAACACTCATGTCCCATGAACAAATTCAAAAATGAAAGATCAGCAAAGTCAGGAGCTAGCAGGTGTAATTCAGAAGCCATACCATTTTGAAGAGTAAACTGTATAGCTGCTCCTGCGGCCAGCAAGCTAACATGGCACAAGTCAACCCAATGCGGAGGGGGTCGAAGAGTAACACCAAAAAGTAAAGAAAGACTTACATTTCAGTAGCGACTTTCGTGACCACCAGACATCTCAAAGTGCTTTACAGCCAGAGCACTTTTTGAAGTGCAGCCACTGTTGCAACAGGCCAGCCAATTTGCATGCATACTCCCAGAAACAGCAGTGTAATAATGAATAGATAATCTCTTCGCAGTGTTGGTCGAGGGATCAATATTGGCCAGGACAGCGGGGAAAGCTCACCCCGCCGAACCTTTACATCCACCCGAGGGGGCAGACAGGGCCACATTTTAATGTTTCATCCAAAAGATGACACCTCCAACAGTGCAGCACTCCCTCAGTGCTGCACTGGGAGCGTCAGTCTGGATTTGTGGCGCTCAGGTCTCTGGAGGGGGATTTGAACCCACAGCCTTCTGACTTAAGAGGTGAGTGCGCTACCCGACAAGGCAACGCTGAGGTGCACCGAGGCACCACCAAAGAGAAAGCAAGGAAATGCAGGCACAAGGCCAAAAACAACAGCTTAGGGAATTAGGGGAGGAAAGACAGAGATCGTGTGAAGACAGTCAACACTTCCTCAGTAATTTCCGAGATGGCAGCCACTGTTTCCGGGTTTCCAGAATACCACCTTGGGCCAAAACGAACCAAGTATTGGGCTGTTAAAAGGTGGCCTCACGGCACAGTGGGCAGCGTCCCTGCCTCTGAGCCAGAAGCTCCGGGCTCGAGTCCCACCCCCAGGATTCGATGGCCAAGGAGGGCGTGTTCATAACACGGCCAAACAGGTCGAGTATCAAAAACAGGAAATGCTGGAAAAACACAGCGCCGGTGGCAAGAGAAACAGAGTTAACGTTCCGAGTCTGTATGACACTTCTTCAGAGCTAAAGAGATGTAGAAATGAGACAAAATTTATACCGTTTAAGGGGGAAGGGGTGGAGCAGGTGAAACTCGAGTATCAACCTGAAAATCCTTGGAACACACACCAATGGGAAGCGGCATGAGCGGGAGAGATTCCTGGTCAGCCATGTGACGGAAAGAATGTTGGAGCCTCTACCATCACTGTCCATAGCCCCAGACTACAACAGTCATGGAAAAGCAACTTTGGCACCGCCAGCTGGTCGGCTCAGTTGGCTGGCACGGATCAGATTGGCGCCGCCAGCATGGGGTTCCAGCGGGGAGGGGATTGGGGGCCTGCCTCCTGACTCTACCCGCAGTGGAGGTCATGGCGCTGTGGGTCAGACCTGCCTTCAAGAAAGAGAACTCAAGACGACAACGACGACTACAGGACTATTGGTTAGTGCGGTAGGACTAAAGTCTGCCTTTGGAGGACTAGCAGCCACTGTGCAACATCCACACACAGCCCCAGCTCACTGACTGCCGCACCATAGCTCGCTGGGGCTCCCAGGCACTGACACGTCCTGTGACTGGGACTCTTGTCAGGTTGGGGTTGGGGGGAGGGGGCTGCAAAGGTAATATGGGAGAGGCCTGCTACACTGGGAAAAAAATGTTGCTCACACTTGGTCCAAAGGGCATCTTGACTTCACGTGCGGAAGCAGCTAGAGGCAAAATCTTCCTCACTGCAAACAGCTACTCCTCCCAACCGCTGCGTGGATGGTGGATGAGGATGGCTAGTTGAGTTAACAAGTTAATGAGACAACCCCTTCAGGATGTGAGACGTTGGTGTCGCCATGGGGAGCTGCAGGTTTGAGAGCTCTGCTCAGAGCTCATTCAGTTTAACGCGAAATATTTTAAACTGCCCTCAACACAGTTCCACTTGGGGACCGGTGGGGGAACCCATTTGAGGCAAGACAAGCAAGAAAAGGAGGCTCCCCCTATAGTGAACTCGCAACAGGAGGAGCTCCGATAGGTCCGGTCGATTGCACTTTTAAAAACGGGATTAGTGGCTATTCAGGATCAGGAGCATCACTGCCATTTGCTTCCCAGTGACAATAACTCAGTGTAATCAGTGGTCCCATCTCTCTCTCTCCAGCCCCCTCCCCTCGGCAGCATGCAGAGATGCTGCCTCGCTCTCCAGGCAGGCTTGTGTACCAAAGCTAATTTGCTTTGGATGGGTAAAGCACAACAACTGGAGTCTGTACAACACCTTGAGCCAGCAGTAAAAACATCAAAATAAAAAAAATTGTGTAATTAAACAAAATATGACACTGAGCCAAAATAAAGAAGCATTTCAACAAGTGAATAAACACTCGCTCAGAGGGGTAGGTTTTGAAGGAATGAAAGGTAGAGAGATTCCATTGAGACAGGATAAGCTGAGCGCAGAAAGCCCCGAAACTAAAAATTGCAGTCAGGCCTTCAGACTGGTTCGATTCTGCTCGAGGCCTCATTAATACAGAGTACACGATGTGGCTTAAACCCACCCCAGAAGTAAAAAGGGGCTGCAACCGAACGCCTACAGCACTTACGAGTGTTCCCAGAATTTATTGGGTGTGTGCGTGACAACACCAATACTAACTGACTCCATCCGAATGCAGGAGATCACAAACCAAGCCACACTCGAAATACAGTCAACTGTATCATGAGCATTAAGACTTTAACTGCTATAGCACCTTGCTCCACCTCAAGACATCTCAAAGCACTTTTACAGCCAATGAAGTGTAGTCATTGTCGTAATGAGAAAAGCAGCAGCCAATTTGTACACAGCAAGCTCCCACAAACTGCAGTATGACAATGACCTGATAATCCGTTTTTGTGATGCTGGTTGAAGGATAAAGATTGGCCAGGACACCAGCGAGAATGCCCCTGCTCTTCCTTGAAATAGTGCCCATGGGATATTTTCACTTTCAAAAGAGGACAGATAGGGCCTGGGTTTAACACCTCATCTGAACAAGTGCTTCTGACAACGCAGCACTCCCTCATTTCTCCCGAGCGTTCAGCCCTGTGCATTTGCAACAGCGCAGCGCTCCTTTGGCACTGCCTCCCTGCAACAATGCCCGTAGCACAACCCTTTTGTACATTGTGATCAAACTCCAGTGATGTGACAAATCAGAGCCTGGGCTTTATAAAGATGACCAATAATGAGAATAGCCTTGTGGGCAATATCAGTAAAGCTCCCGCTGTTGACCTGGGCATTTTAGTTCCTGGATTTAAATTCTAAGGAATTCATAAGCAGCTTAATTATCTTTGTTCAAACTTTTAACATTATTTCTTGTAAAGCCGCTCCATTTTCTTTGCCCACCAGCTCTCCAGCCTCCCCTCCCAGTGAAAATGGGACTCAGTTACCATTTCAAACAGGATTTCTTTTGCTGCTTGATACTTGGCACAGTGTTGATCTTTTTCAGGTATGGCTCAGGATTCATGGATTGAATAGCAGATGAAACCGAGCTGCTTTATTACGTGTGTTGTTTGGTATGCGAGCCTCCTATTCACCAGTTCCTGACTCTGTATTTGTTTACACAGCAAGGCTTCACACTGTTTTCCACTGTACAAACAGGAGGTAGCTGAAGCACAGAGTGGGAAGGCTGCCAAACACACAAACGATTTTGTTATGGGTTATGAGAGTCAGGAAGAATTCCTCTAATGGACTTAGTAGATTGTTCCAAGCTTGCACAAGCCAATGTGGCCTTGCCTCTCTTCCCCTTTCCTTTCTGTCTCATTTCTTCCCTTGCATGCCTTCCCCGGCTTCCAGCACAGACACAATTACTTTGCTTTGCTGACAATGGCCGAGGGTACAACGTCCACGAGGCCAGCAATGACAAGATAGCCGGAACTGTGCAAAGACAGCTCATAAGGGAAGGAAGCAGCTCACTGCACACAGTGCTCAAAACCAAATTGCTACTCATTCCTCAACTGATGACCTTTTAGGTTTTTTTTTAAAAAAAACCCATGGTACACCCCCTTCTTCTCGGTTTGACAACGAAGCAGAGATAAAGTACTCAGAAATCCATAGAAATTACAGCACAGGAACAGGCCATTCAGCCTGACTGCTCTCTGCAGGTGTTTATGCTTCACACGAGTCTCCTCCCACCCCAACAACACATTCTTTTATTCCTCTCTCCCTCATGTACTTACCCAGCTGTCCCTTAAATGTATTGTGTGATTTACCTCAACCACTCCCTGTGGTAACAAGTTCCATATTGTCAACACACTCCGGGTTTCTCCCAAATCCCTTATTAGATTTAGTATAGTGACTATTTTAATACTCACGGACCCTGGCAATGGACTCCACACAATATTGTTCACACTAACAATTGTGAAGGCCTCCCTCAGGTCAGGTTAAATGGGCTTGACAAAAAATATTGCAGGGACTTCTGATGACACTCATCATAATAGGAGAATGTGTGTTGCATTTGGCATTCATATCATATAAAAATACTGGCTCACAATCAAAACCAGGTTTCAAAGTGGCCTAAAAAATAATACAATTCCATCCCAATGTCTCGGCCAAGTACGAATGTAAACATTGGAATGTAGAGAGAGCTTGAACCTCTCCCAATGTGTGCGCATTCCAGCAGAGTGACTTCACCTCTTTGTCCAGTCATGCTCAGGTCCATCTCAGCACGTCAACTGGGTTGAACAGAGACTGCAGGTCAAGCCTAGGCCTTTGTTTGCTCCAAGGAACCCTGTGCAGTGTGCTATCCGATGTGCCATTAGCAGAGCCAAGTTACTGAAGCATTAAATCCCGCCCTTCCAAGCTCCAGACTCCCTGCCCCTCGGCACAGCAACTCCCGAAGGCGTCCCCTGCATGAAATCTCTCTGCCTTAAACAAGTGATCCTTGCCCCGCCTTAAGCAAAAGGGATCTGATCTGAACCCAGCCAGCATTTTACTCCCGATGCCAATTTGCGCACAACCCCCATTCCTTCAGAGTCTTCCAGGGGACTTGGATGCCCCTGGCGCGACCAGCATTTATTGCCCAATCCTAACTGCCTCGAGAAGGTGGTGGCGAGCTGCCTTCTTGATAATAGTGGCTTGCTCGGCCATCTCAGAGGGTAGTTAAGAGTCAACTATGCTGCTGTGTGGCCTGGAGCCACATACAGGCCAGATCAGGTAAGGATGGCAGATTTCCTTCCCTAAAAGCCTTTTGTAAACCAGCTGGAATTTTATGACAACTCTATCATTGCATGATTGCCAATATTGATACCAGCTTTACAGTCCAGGTTTAATTATTGAATTGAATTTAAATTCCCCAGCTTCCACGGTGGGATTTGAACTCATGTCTCTGGTCATTAGCCCACGGCCTCTGGGTTACTAATCCAATAGCATAAGCACTATGCCAACCATTGCACTCTTTCTAATTCCCTTCCGAACCATCTCAGCTTTCAGCCTCTTTATCGAGAGGTTTCTGAAGCAAGTTAAAATTCTTATCGAGAGCTTTCTGAATTAGCACTTTTGCCTGCTCAGAATTCTTTACATCCCTCGTCCCCCCCAACAAGGAGATGTCGCACTGCAGCAGGGGCACCCAAAAACAAGTCGCTTTACGAAATCAGATTCAAATGGCTGTTATGTACGGAGGCTTTTTAAACGCTGCACACTCCAGTTTGATTAATGTAAAAGGAGGATCCCCCTACTCGTTACAAGCAAACTCAAATTTTCACTGGTTGTGTCAGGAGGTATCACTCCTCTCCGAGAGCTCAAGGCTGGACATCAGCATGGAACCTGTACTGAGGAAGGCCATCCTTGATAGATGATAAAGAGTGTCTATCTGCTCAGGCAGAAGCTTAAGATTCAATGCAACTCTGCAATTAAAAGTGGGAGTCCTTTCGATCTGCTGGCCATCATCGCTTGCTCAAAACCAGCAAATATTGATCAGCTTGTCTATCCTTGCATTCTGCCCTCCGCAAAGTCATCAAAAGCTCTGCTGCCCCCTATTAACTATCACCAAGTCCTGCTCCCCTATCATCCATCCCCTGTGCTCGCTGACCTACACTGGCTCCCGGTCAAGCAGTGCCTTGGTTCTCAAATTCCCATTCTGGTTTTCAAATCCCTCTGTGGCTTCATTCCTCCCTACCTCTAACCTCCTCCAGCCCCGCTACCCTTCGAGATCTCTGCACTCCTCTAATTCTGCCCTCTGGCACATCCTCAATTCGAGCTCCACTACTGGTGGCCATGCCTTCAGCTGCCTGGGCCCCAAGCTCTGGAATTCCCTTCCTACACCTCTCCCTACCTCACTTTCCTCCTTTAAGACTCTCCTAAAAACCGACCTCTTGGGCCAAGCTTTCAGTTATCTGACCGAATATCTCCTGATGTTCCGTTACGTTTTGTGATGCCCCTGTGAAGCATCTCAGGATGTTTTAGTTCATTAAAAGGTGCTGGAGAAATACGAATTGCTTTTGTCACCATTTGATCTGCTGTTTGGCAGACTTTGTTGGGTGCCGCATTGACATAAGCAACTACTTCAAAGTGAAGTAATTATTTCTGAAGTATTTTGAGCTCTCTGGACAAAGGCACAATACAAGTAGGTTGCTATTCACACTGCAGAGAAACTTTGCATCAGCTCACGTAACAATGCATATTATGCATGCTGTGCTAATTATAAATCCCAGCTTGTGTCTCTCTTTCGGGGCGGTTCCTATGTACACTTTCTAGCAAACACACAATTAACACAACATGGAAATGTGTCCACGACAAAAACATGCCGCCCATACTCATCCCCTTCCACAGTGAGTGCAAGAACCTTGGTGAAACACACTGCAAAAAACACTGTTGTTAAAACTCCACAGAACTAAAGATGTTCACTAAACAAATGCCCTTTTTCTTTCTCAAGCTTCCTCCAACGCGTCCTGACAATATTCATAGATGCTAAACAGCCTCATGTAGAATATACTGTCCTCCACGCTTTCTACAATGTTTATTAATTTCTGGATGAGCAGAAACCTCCTCCAACTAACTAGTGGGAGACTGAAGCTACTGTCTTCAGTCCTCTTCATAAACTTCATTCCTTAAGCTCCAGCTCCATCCCTCTCCCTGGCAACAGTCCAAGACCAAACCCAATTGTTTGCAACCTTGGCGTCACATTTCTTCCGACCTCATATCTGCACCATCAGTAAGACTGCCTATCGCCACCTTTGTAATATCGCCCTGACTTCATCCCTGCTACAATTCATCTGTTGCTGAAACCCTCAGCCCTGCCCTCGTTACCTCTGGGCCTGACGATTCCAACACGCTCCTGGCTGGTCTCCCACGCTGTACCTTTCGTAAACTTGAGCTCATCCAAAACTCTGCCGCCCATGTCTTAACTCACACCAAGTCCCGTTCTCCTAAGCCCCAGTGCTCGCTGACCTACACTGGCTCACAATCAAGCAACGTCTTAAATTTTAAAATTCTCATCCTTGTTTTCGAATCCCTCCATGGCCTCGCCCCTCCCTATCTCTGTAATCTCCTCCAGCCCCACAACCCTCCGAGATCTCTGCGCTCCTCTAATTCCGGTCTCTTGAGCGTCCCCTGATTTTAATCGCTCCATCACTGGTGGCCGTGCCTTCGGCTGCCTGGGCCCCAAGCTCTGGAATTCCCTCCCTACACCTCTCTTTCCACCTATAAAGATGCTCCTTGAAACCAAACCCTTTGACCAAGCTTTTGGCCATCTGCCCTAATGTCTCTTTACATGAGTCAGTGTCATATTTTGCTTTACAGTGCTCCTGAGGAGTGTCTTGGGATGTTTCACTAAGTTATAGATGCTATACAAATGCGAGATGTTGTTGTACTCTATTTATTTCCAACAGTACATCAGAAATGTGCACCCATTAAAGCTTTTTCAACAGCACCTTCAAATAGATCAGAGCACCTCATCTTCCGATTAGGCACTTTACAGCCTTCCGGACTTAACATCGAGTTCAACAACTTCAGATCACGAACTCTCTCCTCCATCCCCACCCCCTTTCCGATGCCCCTTTTTCCAATAATTTATAATTTTTAAAAAATATATTTTTCTTTTCCCATCTATTTTTAAATTTATTTCGATCTATTGTTTTATCTCCACCTTTTAGCCCGTTTCGATCCCTTCCCCCTACCCCACCCCCACTAGGGCCATCTGCCACTTGCTTGTTCTGCTTTCAACCCTTAATGTCCCCATTAGCACATTCCTTAGATAATATCACCACCGTCAACACCCCTTTGTCCTTTTGTCTATGACATCTTTGGCAATCTCTTCATTGCCTCCACCTATCACTGGCCCTCTATCCAGCTCTACCTGTCCCACCCCCCTCAACCAGCTTATATTTCACTTCATTTCTATTTTTCCTTAGTTCTGATGAAGAGTCATACGGACTCGAAACGTTAACTGTATCCCTCTCTGCAGATGCTGTCAGACCTGCTGAGTTTTTCCAGCTATTTTTGTTTTTGTTTCAAATAGATCAGTTCTGTTTTTAAGTCTCCTTAAGGCTCCCCCCAACACCCACTGCCAAAAAAAAAAGTCCTTGTTCAGATAAATCAGCAGGCTTAACATCACCGAGAGCACTGTGCACACTCCCAAGGCAGAACAATCTTTTATAAACAGAGTCTGTGCATCTATTCCCCTCACCTGCTCAATACTGTTGGGTGTCTTAAACCACGAGTCTTGTGCAAAGGCTCTCCATTTAGGAGAGAAAGAAAAATAGGTCAAACAACATTTGTGCAGCCTCTCCGAACACATGTCCTTCAGAGAAGGAAGTGACCAGAACTGGCTGAAGTATTCCTAAAAATAACAGTGTGTAAATGAGAGAAATTCACAGCTTCCTGTATTAAGTGTGTATTTACTTTCTTTGATGCAACTAGTAGCTGCATTCTGGAGACCAGCAAAGGGTTCTGCAAACGTGGTTTTCCAAATCAACACAAAAGATGTGAAACTTTCACCATGCAGGATTTCAAGTAGATCATGATTTCTCACTGCTTAGCAGGTTTTTTTTTAAAAGAAGAGATATATAAAATTAGTTTGCACAGCACAGTTGGGGCTGCTGAGCTCTGCCTGTGCAAGATCTAACTGGCAATCCCATGTCAAAGCAAGAATCTGTAAAATGCATCCACCAGTTGAAAACATTTCACTGGGACGTGTGTTCGGTCAGAAGAGTGCACTGCACAGAATATCTTACAGGGAGGCAACTGTTATATTTACTACAGCTTAGCATACCCCAATATCACACCATTCTGAGGCAACGTATGCACGGAGCTCACTCAGTCCAAGTATCATCCTTTCTCTCCCAACTGCGAGGGAGCTTTAGTGCGCAAGCGTGGAATAATTTCCTAAAGTTAGGAAATCTCACTCCCAGCGAGAGCCCACAAGCACATTAAAAGACCTTCGCAATTTCCCATCCACTTAAATGCAGGAGCAAAACTTAAAATGCACTCTCTCAAGCTGGGCTCCCCCCTCCCAGGCATTTTTGAAGCCGCCCTGCAAAGGTTTGAAAGCTCTCGCTGAATAAGCATCCCCCACAGTAGCCCAGACTCAAACTCTGCTGAGCAATTTAGGATACACCAGCTGACATGGGGTCTGAATCACTTGCGAATCAGACAGGGCGTACAAGGCCACGTTGGCACAGTTTCTGCTGTATGCCCGCCAGGAACCGACACTGTTCACTGCTCCAGCCTTCTGCAGCTACTAAAAGCCTCACAGGGCCCCCACTCACAAACAGGCCCTTGGGCAGAGACTGGCATGAAACTTGTGCCAGCTGGTCTATGGCCATTTTCATCAGGGACAGGAGCAATCTGGTAACATCTACTGAAAAGCAATTTTGTATTTCCTTTTTGCAAAATCAGAATCAATTAAATTTACACCAGGGACAAAATAAAAGGCTTTGGTGTCAAACACTTGTGGGGAAAACAAAGCGAAAGGAGTTCCAGAATGTGTAGCAGGGCGGGTGGCGGTCATTAAACAAGTCACAGAAAATAAGTGACTTACCCCACTTTGTTCCTGGTCTTACTTTCGTGCAGCTCACTCAGGTTGATGGCCACCTGCCCCAGGAACTTGTCCAGCCCTACCAGGGCTCGGTGCATGACAATGAGGTAGAGTGCGCTCTTCTCCGCGTTGCCCGAATGGAGCACGGGCAGCTCGAACTCTGCCTCCTCCCGCCACAGCGGAGCGCCGCTCTTCTCCGCCACCGAGCTCGAGTACTTCTCCTTGCCCAGCTGCATGATGGCATAGGCGTCATTGGTGCCATCCTTGCCCTTGCTCCGCAGCCCCCTGGCCTGGATCACCACCACCTTGACATGGGTTGGGTACCACTTCTGGCTCTGCGCCAACAAAGACATGCTGGCTCCCCCAGGGCAAAAAAAAACACTGCACCACAAACACACAAAAAAAACATTTTAGAATTAGGAGAAAGTTTTTTTTTAAAAAACACTTAAGAATTATTTGAGCCCCCAAAAAGCTATTTTGGAATGAGACCTCCCAAAAAAATTTTTTTAAGAATGGTTCGAGACCCAAAGACACATTTCAGAATTGTCATCCAGACAAAGATAATATTTTAGGCAAAAAAATAGGAATTATTTGAAGACACTAAAGAAATTTAAAATTGAAACCAAAAATTTAGAGTCACAAGCAAGACAAACAAAAAAACATTTCCAGAATTGAGATTAAAAAATGTTGAATTAAAAGCCCCAAAGGATGAGAATGAAGTTGATTTTTTTAAAATGTTGCTTGTCTGAGGGAGAGAAAAGGCGTTTACAGAATTAATAAAAAGAATTCAGTCCAAAAAGTTAGAACTTAAAAGTCAAAAATATTGAACTAGTTGAGATAAAACATTTTTAGAAATAAGATAAAATTGGAATGGAGGCCCCCAAAAATGTGGAATTATTTAAGCCCAAAAAAGTTGTAATTATTTGAGAAGGCAAGAAACTATTCTAGTACAATGTGAGTAAACCCAAAATATACCAAGCGCCTGGCAACAAGGTGTTAGTTTAAGCTGGACACATTCCAACTAAGAAACCACAGCCCCAAGTCAGCGCACTTTCCACCAGTTCCCCATAGAGCAACCGCCGTCCTTTGCCGCCCTCAGCCCCCTCTCTTTTTTTTTAGGAGGTTCACTGCTTTTGGGCGAGAAGAGCGCCCAAACTGGGCTAGACCTCACTGACCTGCCCGGCCGGAGCCGCTCCGCTTGCTCGCTACCGCTGCTGCTACTTTCCCACCTCGCTACATTGAATCCACCTGACCGCACATAAAGGGGATAGACTCGCGACCGCCTCCCCTCCAACCCGACTGGCCCTCCCGCCTGCCAATCACCGCCTTCCCTCTCGCCGATTGGGCCCCACTGCCATGCCAATCAGGTGACTCATTGGGCCCCACCCCCTCGTCCGGTTAAGGGGCGGGGCCACCTGGGCCCTAGCAACAAGGGTGATGTCATGGGCAAGAGTACAATTGGGGGGTTGGGTTACATTTTAAACATATTGTCAAGAAACTCTTGCCAGCAATTGCTTCACACAACTTGGCCACATTGCCAGTGTCTTTTTTTTAGTGGTACATGGGAATCACTGGCTGGGCCAGTTGCCCTGGAAAACTGGTAGGGCATTTAAGAGTCAACTGTGGGTTTGGAGTCACAAGAAGTATCCAAATGGCATTAGTGAACCAGATGGGTTTTAATGGCAATTGATAATGGCTTCATGGTCACCATGAGACTTTTCATTCCACATATTTTATTGAATTCAAATTTCACTGTAGGCTGTGGTGGGATTAGAACCCAGATCCCTGGAGAATTACCCTGAGTATCTGGAGTTCTGTTGAAGAGTCGTGCGGACTCGAAACGTTAACTTTGTTCCTCTCCAGAGATGCTGCCAGACCTGCTGAGTTTTTCCAGGTATTTTTATTTTTATCTGGAGTACTAGTCTGGTGACAATTCCACTATGCCACCACCTCCCCATTACCTTGCTGTTATTTATTCAGGGATGCGCTCTCTTAAGGGCCCAGCTCATTGCCGCACCTGAATTCCCTTAACTTCTGAACCTGTTACAGTTCTATTTGCTTTGAGCAAATTCGGGTTCCCAGCATGGAAGACACCATGCGGCACAGCCACCTGCACTTGCGTGGGTCTCGTGTGGTAATACACGTTGGCACAGAGCGGTTTGGCTGCTCCTGTGCGATACATCCTGCCCATTCCGTCGCTCGCGTGAAAACATCAGAAAGATTTACAACCCAGAAACAGGCCCATCTGTGCCAGCAAGGGCAAAGTCACCCCATCTGCAGTACTGCACAGTTTTGGTCTCCTTACTTAAGGAGGGATACATTTCCATTGGAAGCAGATCAGAGATAATCCACTAGGCTGACTCCGAGGATGAAGGGATTATCTTGTAAGGAAAGACTGAGCAGTTGGACCCGCACTTATTGGAGTTTAGAAGAGTGAGATGTTATCTTATTGAAACATATAAAATCCTGAGGGAACCTGACAGGGTGGATGCTGAGAGGATGTTTCCCCTTGTGCGGGCATCTAGAACCAGGGGACACAGTTTCAAAATGAGAGGTCTCCCGTTTAAGACAGAGATGAAGAGAATTTTTTTCTCTCAGAGGCTCGTTAGTCTGTGGAAAACTCTTCCCCAGAGAGCAGTGGAGGCTGGGTCATTGAATATATTCAAGGCTGAGTTAGATAGATTTTTGATCGATAGGGGAGTCAAGGCTTATAGGGGATAAACAGGAAAGTGGACTTAAGGCCACAATTAGATCAGCCATGATTTTACTGAATAACTGAGCAGGCTCGAGGGGTCAAATGGCCCACTTTTGCTCCCCATTCTTGTGTTCGCCTGCAAGTTCCCCCTCTGAGCCACTCATCATCCTGACTTGGAAATATATTCATTGTCATTGAGTCAAAATCCTGGAGCTCCCTCCCTAACAGCACTGTGGGTGTACCTACACCACATGGACTGCACCGGTTCAAGAAGGTGGCTCACCACCACCTTCTTAGGGGCAGTTAGGGATGGGCAATAAATGCTGGTCTAGCCAGCGAAGAGGCAACAGTGCCGCCACTGGGTGAAGACACCGACCATCATCATGCGCCAGCAGGGGCCGCATTGGTGCCACTGTAGTCTCTGAGACAAAGTTGTGGGTTCAAGTCCCACTCCAGGATTTGAGATCAAAAATAAAGGTGGGCACATCAGTGCATGACTGAGAGGAGTGCTGAACTGTCAGAGGTGCTGCCTTTCAAATATTAAACTGAGGCCCCCATCTGCCCTCTCAGGTGGATGTAAATTAAAGGTCCCATTGCACCATTTCGAAGAAGAGCAGGGGAGTAAACCCTAGTATCCAAGCTGATGTTTGTCATTCAGTCAACAATCACAAAAAAAAAAGATTATCTGGCCACTATCACATTGCTGAGCACATATAAATAGGGGAAAGCTGGGACACTGGGAGAGAGGAGAGCTGAGACTGAGCAAAGTCAATAAACTCTCTTTATTTTGACTTCACCAACCAGCTTGGATTCTATTAATATGCAAAGTGCCAAAAACTGGAACTTCTATTTTGTCACTAGGGAATAAGAGAGCTGGGAGCTTGCCGTCTGCGAATTGGGTGCCACATTTCCAACATTCCAACAGTGACTACGTTTCGAAACCACTTCAGAGGCTGTAAAAAGCTTTGAGACATCTGGCGCTTGTGAAAGGCTAGATGCAAGACTTGCTTCCTTCCTTTTCCGCTCAATACTACAATACTGTGCCAGGCAGCACCACAAACCTCTGACAACGGAGTAGCGCCACTCCCAAATGGATCCAGTTAGCAGTGTGATGCAGACTTGTAATCATAGTGCACCCCTTGATTCAGACTGCAGAATTAACGGGCTTGTTTAGTTAAACAGGAATGCAAAACAACACACGTGAATATGTTGTCAGACTTGTGAATGATACGAAACAGCAAAAACATGGTAGCTTGGACTCAAACAAATGACTCAGTAATGGATGCGAAAGGGCATTGCTTAGTCTCTTGAAAGTCACGGTCTGAAAACAAAGATTTCAGCTCTCCTCAAAAGCTCAGGTCTTTTTCATTTCTCAAATCAATGGTTCTTATTGAATGCCCTTTCAGCTAGAGCAGTGCATATCGATAACAGGAGAAAATGGGATCATTGCAAGTTCAAGGAGGTTTAAGAAGGCGGCTCATCCTCATCTTCTTAAGGGCAATTCAGAACCAGGAACAAATGCTGGCCTTGCCAGCAAGGCCCAAGCTCAGAGAATGTACAAATAAATGCTGTTCTAATTAAGGATTGGCCTGTGAGTTTTGAAAAAAGGAATTTTTTTTGAGGAATGGTGGATGAGCTCAGTGTCGTTAAAGGGAACTGTCAATGAGCTAGCTTGATTCTGTACTCAGTTATCCAAATTTGCCTCAATTGTTACGGAAATAAAGCAGTCACACTCAATTGTCATGACTGAGTGAGGATTCCTGCCCTCGAAACCTTCGAACCCTTGAAAAAAACAACAACAGTAATTTAAAATCTCACTGTCAATTCTGACAGTCGAGAGCCAGGACTGCAAACATTCCTTCCACACTGTCGACTTAATTCCTCTCGCCACCTTCAAGAATTCAGGAACAGCATGAACACTGCTGGCTCCCAAGCCTCTGGACTGGAATGATAATCTGACTTCTAAACCTTCTTCTGGGCCTCAAACCTAAATCCCTCGCATGCCTGTGTGACAGAGAACAATGGGTTAGCTTTGTGCCCTGACACTCTTGATTACGGCTTTGCTGACTGACTTTGTCGGGTGTGTACCAAGAAGCTCAAATTGAGGGTTGCTAAATTCTGATGAGCATTGTGAATTATGCTGGACTTTAACACTTCGACTGGCACAGAGCAAGGCAGCGATTGAATCTGTTTCCACACTGGCACTTGTTCAAGTCAGGCTTTGGGAGACTACTTTCTGCACACAGGCTCCTGGAGTTTACACTGCTAAACCCAGCTCTCCTATACCCCCGTGACAAAATAGAAGCTCCAGTTTTTGGCGTGTGGAGTGTTAATAGAATCTGAGCCAGTTGAGAGGGTTTATTGACTTTGTTCACCCTCATCTCTCCTCCCTCCCAGTGCCCCAGGTATCCCCTATTTATATGCTGAAGGTACTTAATTAAACAATGCCCAAGAACTATGTGTCTTAAGAATTTTTAAAAATTCATTTATGGGTTGTGGGCATCCCCGGCTAGGCCAGTATTTATTGCCCATCCCTAATTGCCCCTTGAGAAGGTGGTGGTGAGCTGCCTTCATGAACTGCTGCAGTCCATGTGGTGTAGGTACCCCCACAGTGCTGTTAGGGAGGGAGTTCCAGGATTTTGCAACTGTGAAGGAATGGCGATATATTTCCAAGTCAGGATGGTGAGTGGCTTGGAGGAGAACTTCCAGATGGCGGTGCTCCCATGTGTCTGCTGCCCTTGTCCTCCTAGATTGTAGTGGTCGCGGATTTGGAAGGAGGGAATGCTGCACTGTCAGAGGAGCTGTCTTGTGAGATAAGATGTTAAACTGTGGCCCTGTCTGCCCTCTCAGGTAGACATAAAAGATCCAATGGCATTATTTCGAAGAAGGGCAGAGGGCTCAGGATGAACCTCGTAAAAAAAACTTCCTCTTTCCAGACCTTCTTTGCAATGGCACATTCCTGAAGAGGGTGACTAAAGAGAGACCTCGCTTCATAGTGAAATACATTAACTAAGGCTGTTCTCTCAATCAAATTCAAAGTCCCCCTCATCAGCTTACATTCGCGCCTTTAACTTAAGAAATATCCCAGGATCTCTCTATATTTGTGTCTGGAAACCAGATGACAGGGAAGCAGAGGTAGGGAAGAATAGCTAAGGATCTGGTTTAAGAAATGGAGCTTGAGGAGGTTTTTAAAGAAGGTGAGGGACAGTGGAAAAGGCTGAGGAGAGGTTTGGGGAAGGGATTCCAGAGAGTGAGGTAGATGGGTGGTCCATCAAGGCTTCAGCAAAAGAATAAATAAAGACTGTTAGTGGTTGGTGGGGGTTTAAACTAATTTGGCAGGGGGATGGAATATGAAGTGGAGGTAGTGTAGGGGGTGATGTATAGAAAAGTGTAGAAGAAAAACCAAATCAACCTGGAAGGCAGAGCATATATAGTCAAGTTGAGGCACAAGGGAGCATGGCAAGGCTGGATGGCACTTATTTTAATGCAAGAAGTCTTGCAAGTAAGGCAGATGAGTTGAGGCATTGATTGACACATGGGGATATGATATCACTGCTATCACGGAGACATGGTTGAGGCAGGTGCAGGACCGGCAGCTCAATATTCCAGGGTCCAGGGTATAGAATCTTCAGGCAAGATGGGGGTATGGGGGTGGTGTAAAAGAGGAGGCGGTGCTGCAATGTTGATCAAGGAGTCAATTACTGCAATAAGGAGGGATGATACTTTAGAAGGTTCTTCAAATGAGGTAATGTGGGTAAAACCTAAAAACACAAAGGGGGCAATCATATTGCTGGGAGTGTACTATAGACCCCCAAATAGCCAGAGAGAGACATAAGGGCAGATATGTAGGCAAATCTCAGAGAAATGTAAACATAATCGGGTAATAATAGTAGGGGATTTCAACTTCCCCAGTATTAACTGGGATATACAAAGTGTGAAAAGCTTAGAGGGGGCAGAATTCTTAAAATGTATCCAGGAGAGCTTTTTAAGCCAGCACATATAAAGTCCGACAAGAGGAGGGGCGGTGCTGGACCTAGTTTTAGGGAACAAAGCCGGGCAAGTGGTAGAAGTGTCAATGGGGGAGCATTTTGATGATAGTGACCATAACTCAGTGAGATTTAAGTTGGGAAAGGACAAGGACAAAGATGGACTGGAAATAAAGGTCCTGAATTGGGGGAAGGCCGATTTTAATATGATGGGACAGGATCTGGCCAAAGTGGACTGGAAGCAGCTACTCGTAGGAATATCTACATCAGAGTATTGGGAGTCATTCAAAAAGGAAATAGTGAGAGTGTGGGGCCAACATGTTCCCATAAATGTGAAGGGTGGAACCAACAAGTCCAGAGAACCCTGGATGTCGAGGGATGTATAGGATTGCATAAGGAAAAAAAGGGAAGCTTATGGTAGATACAGATGGCTCAAAACAGCAGCTTCTGGCTTCTAGGGCTTCCCTAGAGGAGTATAGAAAGTGCAGGGGGTTACTTAAAAAAGAAATTAGGAGAGCGAAGAGGGGGCATGAGAAAACACTGGCAGGTAAAATAAAGGAGAAACGAAAGGCATTTTATAAGTATATTAGGGGCAAGAGGATAACCAGGGAAAGAGTAGGGCCCATTAGGGAAACCTGCTTGAGGAGCCAGGCAACTTGAGTGAGTTTTTAAATGAGTACTTTGCATCTGTATTCTCTATAGAGAAGGATGATGTAGGTATATAAATTAGGGAGGGAGACTGTGATATACTTGAACAAATTAGCATTGAGAGGGAGGAGGCATTAATGGTTTTAGTGGGCTTAAAAGTGGATAAATACTCAGGCCCAGATGGGATGTATCCCAGGCTGTTATGTGAGGCAAGGGAGGAGATAGCAGGGGCTTTGACACTTATTTTCACATCCTCTCTGGCCACAGGAGAGGCGCCAGGGGACTGGAGGACAGCTAACGTGGCACCATTATTCAAGAAGGGTGGAATTACAGGCCAGTGAGTCTAATATCAGTGGTAGAGAAGCTTTAGGAAAAAATTCTGAGGGTCAGAATTAATCTCCACTTGGAGAGGCAGGGATTAATCAAGGACAGTCAGCATGGCTTTGTCAGGGGGAGATCATGTTTAACAAAGTTGATTGAATTTTTCAAGGAGGCGACTTGGTGTATAGATGAGGGTAGTGCAGTTGATGTAGTCTAATGGACATCAGTAAGGTTTTTGACAAGGTCCCACATGGGAGACTGGTCAAGAAGATAAGAGCCCATGGGATCCAGGGCAATTTGGCAAATTGGATCCAAAATTGGCTTAGTGGCAGGAGGCAGAGGGTGATGGTTGAGGGTTGTTTTTGTGACTGGGAAGCCTGTGTCCAGTGGAGTACCGCAAGTTTCAGTACTGGATCCCTTGCTGTTTGTACTGTACATTAATGATCTAGACATGAACGTAGGAGGTATGATCAATAAGTTCGCAGATGACATGAAAATTGGTAGTGTGGTAAATAATGAGGAGGAAAGCCCTAGACTACATGACAATATAGATGGTCTTGTCAGATGGGTAGAAACAGTGGCTAATGGAATTTAATCCTGAAAAGTGTGAGGTGATGGATTTTGGGAGGACTAACAAGGCAAGGGAGTACACAATGAATGGTAGGACCCTAGGAAGTATAGAGGATCAGAGGGACCTTGGTGTGCAAGTCCATAGATTCTTGAAGGCAGCAGCACAGGTAGATAAGGTGATTAAGAAGGCATACGAGATACTTGCCTTTATTATCCAAGGCGTTGAATACAAGAGCAGGGAGGTTATGATGGAGTTGTATAAAGCGTTAGTTAGGCTACATCTGGAGTACTGTGTGCAGTTCTGGTATTATAGGAAGGATATGATTGCACTGGAGAGGGTACAGAGGAGATTCATCAGGATGTTACCTGGGCTGGAGCATTTCAGCTATGAAGAGAGACTGGATAGGCTGGGGTTGTTTTCTTTAGAGCAGAGAAGGCTGAGGGGGGATCTGAAAGATGTATACAAAATTATGAGGGGCATAGATAGGGTAGATAGGAAGAAACTTTTCCCCTTAGTGGAGGGGTCAATAACCAGGGGGCATAGGTTTAAGGTAAGGGGCAGGAGGTTTAGAGGGGATGTAAGGAAGAATTTTTTCACCCAGAGGGTGGTTGGAATCTGGAACACACTGCCTGAAAGGGTTGTAGAGGCGGGAACACTCACAACATTGAAGAAATATTTAGATGAACACTTGAAAAGCCATAGCATACAGGGCTATGGGCCAAGTGCTGGAAAATGAGGTTAGAGTAGGTAGGGGCTTGATGACCAGCCCGGATATGATGGGCTGAAGGGCCTCTTTCCGTGGTGTAAAACTCTATGACTTGCATTTATAGAACCCTTTTCATGACCACAGGACATCTGTACAGGCAATGCAGTATTTTTTAAAGTGCAGTCACTGTTGTAGTGTAGGAAACTCGGAAGCCAATTGGCACACAGCAAGCTCCCACAAACATCAATGTGATCACGACCAGCTAATCTGTTTTTCTGATGTTGATTGAGGGATAAATATTGGCCAGGACACCAGATATAGCTCCCCTCTGCTCTTCTTCAAAATAGTGCTGTTGGATCTTTTATGTCTACCTGAGAGGGCAGGCAGGGCCTCGGTTTAACATCTTATCTCACAAGCAGTTCCTCTGACAGTGCAGCACTCCCTCAGTACTGCACAGTCAACCTAGATTGTTGCACTTAACTTCTAGAGTGGGACTTGAACCCACCATTTTGGGATGCAGAGGCAAGAGGGCTACCATCTGAGCGACAGGATAAAGAGTTTGGAGGATATGTCCGGTAGGAGGAATCTGAGGAGATAGCAAAGGAACTTCATGGAAGAACTTACATTTAGAGAGTTAGGGAGATGGATCAGACAACAATATGTGCCAGTAAAGACAGCAGTTGATAAGCAGACTATGAGCAGCAGAATATTGGACACTATTGAGAAATGAAGGTCAGAAGATAACAAGGATAGTATTAGCATAATCAAGCCTGGGAGCAATAAAGACAAGTACAGGGCAGATGGGTCAAAGCTCATGTGGTTGATTTTACGGAGGTGAAAGTGCGTGACACTTGTGGGGAGATTAATGGGGGCAGAAGCTCAGCTCAGGATCGGAGAAAAGGGACAGAAGGGGGTTTGTGAAGAGGCCAATTCAGCTGGAGAGAGGAATGCCCGACTTGAACTCACTCAAAACCCACTGACCTATCCAGGGCGTCAATCGGAGGGAAAGCTGCAGCGCCTCAGCTGGTCGGAGGCCAGAGTTAATATTGCAGTTTGAGCCCGATCGCCTGAATGGAGCCCAAGTTGCATTTTTAAAGAACCCAATCAAGCCTTGGTCATATTCCAATTACCTGTTTAGTTTTGGATGTGGTAAAAGATGGGAACTTTTGTGTCGCCAATTGACAGTCAGTAAATAGAGCAGAAGTTCCACTTCTCATCGGTAAACTCCACTCTGAATGTTTGTGACGATATAGGCAGTGGAAACTATAGTATTAATGACCTAGCCCAGATCGGTATCACTTCCTCCTTTAATTTCTCAATACCAGTTGAGTCACCCTGCATTCTCCAAACCTGTTTCTGCTGAAACTTGAACACAGATATAACTAGCAGGAGATCACACCCTTAGAGTGCTGGAATTCAGAGGCTGCTCTCTTCACACCCATCAGATTAAAAAACAGACATGATGCCCCCAAACAAATTGAATTTATATAGTGCTTTCCACATTATTAAAGGCCCCAAGGGGCTTCCCAGGAGTATTCACAAGGAGACTTGCCTTTAAGTTTTTTTTTCATTCATGTACGGGGTGTGGGTTTCACTGGTGAGGGCAGCATTTATTGCCCATCCCTAATTGCCCTTCAGAAGGTGCTGGTGAGCTGTCTCCTTGAGCCGCTGCTGTTCCTGTGGTGCGGTGTGGAGTGGAACTCCTGTGGGAGTTCCAGGATTTTGACCCGGCGACAGTGTTCCAAGTCGGGATGGTAAGCGGCTTGGGATGGGTTTGCCGATGTCATTTCCGGTGCCTAGGTCGATGCCGGGTGGTCCATCCGGTTTCATTCCTTTTTATGGACTTGATACAACTGACTGGCTTGTGAGGCCATTTCAGAGGCCGGTTAAGAGTCAACCACATTACTGCAGGCCTGGAGTTACATGTAAGGACAGCAGATTTCCTTCCCTCAAGGCCATTTGTGAACCAGATGGGTTTTTATGACAAATTGATAATGGTTATTGTTTCATGGTCAACATTAGAGTTTTAATTACAGATTTTTAAAAATTGAATTAAAATTCCACCATCTGGTGGGTTTGGAACCCAGGTCCCCAAAGCATTATGCTGGATCTCTGGATTACCACTCCAGTGACAATACCACTGCTCCACCACCTCCTCTTAGTAACACCTTTCACAATCTCATAATGTCCCAAAGCAGTTTACAGCTAATGAAATACTTCTAAAGTATAGTCACTGTTGTAATGTAGGAAACGCCACAGCCAATTTACGCACAGCAAACTCCCACAAAGAGCAATGTGTGCTAATGATCAGAGCATCCATTTGTTATTACATTAATTGAGGGATAAATATTAACTTCCCTTCTCTTCTTCAAAGTAGTGTCATAGGATCTTTCAAGTTTGCCTGAGAGGGCATCAGTGGCTTTGGTTTAATCGGCTCAACCAGAAAAAAGCACCACCAACTGTGCAGCATTCCCTTCATCTTCAGTTTTGCTTTGAACTGGGTCTTGAACCGCAACCTTCTAATTCTGAGGCAAGCCAGCTACCTACTGAGCTGGAGCAATCACAGGATAAGATATTTGGACAGATGACCAAAAGTTTGGTCAAAGAGGTAGGTTTTTAGGAGCATCTTAAAGGAGGTGTTATGACATGGCAGGTGGTAATTGCCGGGTTGACCAGATCTCAAAGGAAAACTTGGCCAAGCTATCACAACGATTTGAAATTTGTATTTATTACAAGAAGGCATGTGTACTGAAGTCAGAAGTAAAGATTCCATGACCACTTTTGGAGATTTTAAATATTAAATTAAAACATTTATTAACAAAAGTAAAGAAAACTTAAACACACAAGTTACAGTTACACAGTTAAATTTAGTCTTATAACATTTCCCAAAAGATTTCTACTTAGCTAGACTCACAAATAAACACCCTTTTCTAGACAACAGTTCCTATAGATTTTTAATCTATTAAAAAATCCAGTAATATTACCACAAGGTGCCCACTGTTGCTATGGGGGAGATATTTCACAGACTCCTCTCTCCCTCTCACTCAACAATGGAAATCCAAGGCTTATAACAAAACCTTGCTTTCTGGAACAAACACTTCTCTGGGGTGGTTCGAGGCTGCTTACTTCACAGGTTTGTCCTTGCACAGGACATTCTTCAAGATATCACATGGCCACACCTCTCATGCAGCTTTCAATCTTTCCTTAAATATGTTTTTTCTCTTCCATCGTTAAACCCGTTGTCCTTAACTTTCTTTGGAAGCTCCCTTTCCCAGAATGTGGAAATCTTTCATGTTGTCTTTATGGCCACTACTTCCAGGAAAAACAAACATAATGACTTTGCTTTATTCATTCATGATCTTTGCCAGATGTAAAACTTCCTTTTATTTCTCTTTGAAATTCAAAAGCTAAAAATTCAACTCCTCATTTGTTTCCTAATGCAAATTCCTATTCATGTTGTATTTACTTGTGCCCCATCTTAGCTCGTTCATCTCCACTTCAAAATGCCTGCTTTTACACCTAACCCTTTGGTCTTTTAAACCTTGTGGTCCGACTGTCTTCAGTTTAATTAAATTAGTCACACACACACACAAACTTGCACACAGCCCCCACAAGCCTCCTTCACAGTGTCCTACATTAATATTGGAAAAAAATGATATTTTCCTTCGAGGTGAGAGCGGTGAGAGGCAGAGAGTTTCAGGGAGAGTTTAAGGCCACAGTAGCTGAAGGTGCAGCTACTAAATCTGGAATTAGTAAGGTTGGAGGGAACACAGCAATCTTCAGGGATTGTAGGGCTGAAGGTGGTTACAACAGTGGGGAAGGGGGATGCAGAGCAAGTCCCTGCATTTGGCTGCAAAGATAATTGTAAAATCTCACATTAACTGTTGAAAGAATTGAATGAAGGGAGACCCCTAAAAGCCACCATTATGGAATCTCAATCCCTTGGGAGTCAGGCAGGATGTCCCAGGATAAAAATCTCCACATAGAAATTCAACCTAAAAACCATGAAGCTCAGGGAGTCTGTGAGTCAGGGAGTGGCAGTGAGTGTGGGTCAGGGCTGTGAGTGAAGGCTTTGCAGATCTTTACTTCAACCATGCAACTCGCTGGGGCAAGGTACTGAAGCAGTCTGTGCTTGCATGCAGGGAGATCTGGACAACATTCTGGCCTGGTTGATAAATAACATTCACACTACAGGAGTACCAGGCAATGACCACCTCCAACAAGAGAGAATCTAACCATCTCCCCTTGACGTTCAATGGCATTACCATTACTGAATGTCCCATTATCAACATGCTGGGGGTTACTATTAACCAGAAACTGAATTGAATGAACTATATAAATACTGGGATGACAAGAGCAGGTCAGAGGCTGGGAATTCTGTGGCGAGTAACTCACCTCCTGGCTTCCCAAAGCCTGTCCACCATCTACAAGGCACAAGTGAGGAGTGTGATGGAATACTCCCCACTTGCCTGGATGAGTTCAGCTCCCACAACACTCAAGAAGCTCGACACCATCCAGGACAAAGCAGCCCGCTTGATCAGCACCCCATTCATCTTAAACATTCACTCCCTCCACCGTCGGCACACCGCGACAGCAGTGTGTGCCATATACAAGATGCACTGCAAAAATGCACCAAGGCTCCTTCAACAGCACCTTCCAAACCCATGGCCTCTACCACCTAGCAGGACAAGGGCAGCAGGTGCATGGGAACACCACCACCTGCAAGTTCCCCTTCAAGCCACACACCATCCTGACTTGGAACTATACCGCCCCAGGTTTTATGAATCCTTAAGCTATGGCCCGCGCTGCTTAAGTAGAATCCTTAAAATTGGCTATTGTTACTGGAATAACTGCATGTTATGATTGGACTCTTTCTCGGTGCATTAGCTGTAACAAGAGAGAGAGAAAGAGAGAGGGAGAGAACGCTTTCCGCCATTTTGGAATGCTCTGGACAACTGTTGCATTATCATTGGCCATGGCTGGTATTGAAATAGCAGCATTAATTTTCTGTTCAAGAAAACCCGAATGTATTGTCCACTCTGTTCACTGTATCCCCTGACTCCATCCTCCTCTTGGCCACCTGACGTACATACCGATACTGCCAACATGATATGGAGCCTGTGTCCAGCTGGCTGATTGTGCTCTGTCTGGCTGAGGGTGCTACCCATGCTTTCCCTGGGCCCTGCTCTCACTCCAGCCCCATCACTGGTTATAAGCTTTTTTTTACACAGTGGGTGGTAATGAGCTGGAACTTATTGCCTACCAGGGCGGTGGGAGTGGAGACGATGAATGATTTCAAAAGGAAATAAACTTGTGGGGCTATGGGGTTAGAGAGGGGGAATGGGACTGACTGGGTTGCCCTATACAGAGAGCCAGCATGGACTCAATGGGCCGAATAGCCTCCTCCTGTGCCATAATGACTCTATGACTTTGACTCACAGCAGATAAGCCAATCCCCATTTGCTTGGCATGAGTCTCACTCTGATTTGAAAATGCTCAAAATTTTCAAGCAGCCCATGGCCACGGTCATAAGGATAGTACAGCACTGAAGGGGACCATTCGGCCCATCGGGTCTGTGCTGGCTCTTTCAAAGAGCAATCCAGTTGGCCCCATTTCCCCATCTCTTTCCCCACAATCCAGCAATTTTCTTTCTTTCAAGTGTTTATCCAATTTTTTAAAAGCTGCAATTAAATATCAGTCAGTGAATTCCAAATCCTACCCACCCGTTGATAAAAAAGGAAAGATTAACCTCATGTCACCTCTGGTTTTTTTCCCTCTGGTTCTCAAGCCATCAGCCATTGGAAACGGCTCCTCTTTAATGACTCTATCCATCTAAACTGCTCATAGTTTTAATCACCACAAATAAATCTCCTCATAGCCTCCTCTGCTCTAAATAATGTTGGTTTTTTGGTTTTGTAGTCAGTCTCACATGAGCTTAAATCCGATGTCCCAGATTTCCCCCCCACAGAAGCAAGTATCAGCGGAGGGCAAAGTTCTAAGTTTACCCTCCCTCCCCCTCCTACAACTCCTCCAGCTCTTAAAAGGACCACACCATTACAGGCCACTGCGGCTGCCATGTCCAAAAGACAATGAAGAGGCTGTTTAAGAGAAAAATAATATTTTTTTATTTTATTTCAATCCAGCAACAGGTTTAAATTCGCTCACTTGTCACAACATCTTGCTACAGGTGCAAGAGCTGAAAATCAGCAAGGTTTTCCTTAACACTGCACTCGTGCCAATAAAATTAATATAGAGCAGGCTTGTCCAACCCAAGGCCCGTGGGCCCGGTGCAGCCCCCGAAGCCATTCTATGTGCCCCCCCACCCCCCAACCACACACTCACACCGTCACACCACACATCAGCACACACTCACACAGTCACAACACACATCAGCACACACTCACACAGTCACAACACACATCAGCACACACTCACACTATACACCAACACACACTCACACCATCACACCACACAATGCAAAGGGACTTGGGAGTCCTAGTCCAGGATTCTCTTAAGGTTAACTTGCAGGTTGAGTCAGTAGTTAGGAAGGCAAATGCAATGTTGGCATTTATTTCGAGAGGACTAGAATATAAAAGCAGGGATGTGCTGCTGAAGCTTTATAAGGCTCTGGTCAGACCACATTTAGAATATTGTGAGCAATTTTGGGCCCCGTATCTCAGGAAGGATGTGCTGGCCCTGGAGAGGGTCCAAAGGAGGTTCACGAGAACGATCCCAGGAATGAAAGGCTTAACATATGAGGAACGTTTGAGGACTCTGGGTCTATACTCGATGGAGTTTAGAAGGATGAGGGTGCATCTGATTGAAACTTACAGAATACTGAAAGGCCTGGATAGAGTGAACATGGGGAAGATGTTTCCATTCGTAGGAGAGACTAGGACCCTAGGGCACAGCCTCAGAGTAAAGGGAAGACCTTTTAGAACAGAGATGAGGAGAAACTTCTTTAGCCAGAGAGTGGTGAATCTATGGAATTCATTGCCACAGAAGGCTGTGAAGGCCAGTTCATTGAGTGTATTTAAGACCGAGATAGATAGGTTCTTGATTGGTAAGGGGATCAAAGGTTACGGGGAGAAGGCGGGAGAATGGTGTTGAGAAACTTATCAGCCATGATTGAATGGCAGAGCAGACTCGATGGGCCGAATGGCCTAATTTCTGCTCCTATGTCTTATGGTCTTATGGCTTATCACACACTCACACCATCGCACCACACCAGCACACACTCACACCATCATATCACACATCAGCACACACTCACACCATTGCACCACACACCAGCACACACTCACACCATTGCACCACACACCAGCACACACTCACACCATCGCACCACACACCAGCACACACTCACACCATCGCACCACACACCAGCACACACTCACACCATCGCACCACACACCAACACACACTCACACCATCATATCACACATCAGCACACACTCACACCATCGCACCACACACCAGCACACACTCACACCATCGCACCACACACCAGCACACACTCACACCATCGCACCACACACCAGCACACACACACCATCATATCACACACCAGCACACACTCACACCATCGCACTACACATCAGCACACATCCACACCATCACGCCACACATCAGCACACACTCACACCATCATATCACACATCAGCACACACTCACACCATTGCACTACACATCAGCACACATCCACACCATCACGCCACACATCAGCACACACCCACACCATCGCACCACACCAGCACACACCCACACCATCGCACCACACCAGCACACACTCACACCATCATATCACACATCAGCACACACCCACACCATCGCACCACACCAGCACACACTCACACCATCGCACCACACCAGCACACACTCACACCATCATATCACACATCAGCACACACACACACCATCGCACCACACACCAGCACACACTCACACCATCATATCACACATCAGCACACACTCACACCATCGCACCACACCAGCACACACTCACACCATCATATCACACATCAGCACACACCCACACCATCGCACCACACCAGCACACACTCACACCATCGCACCACACCAGCACACACTCACACCATCATATCACACATCAGCACACACCCACACCATCGCACCACACCAGCACACACTCACACCATCGCACCACACCAGCACACACTCACACCATCATATCACACATCAGCACACACCCACACCATCACACCACACCAGCACACACTCACACCATCGCACCACACCAGCACACACTCACACCATCATATCACACATCAGCACACACCCACACCATCGCACCACACACCAGCACACACTCACACCATCGCACCACACCAGCACACACTCACACCATCGCACCACACCAGCACACACTCACACCATCATATCACACATCAGCACACACCCACACCATCGCACCACACACCAGCACACACTCACACCATCATATCACACATCAGCACACACCCACACCATCGCACCACACCAGCACACACTCACACCATCGCACCACACCAGCACACACTCACACCATCATATCACACATCAGCACACACTCACACCATCGCACCACACCAGCACACACTCACACCATCACACCACACATCAGCACACACTCACACCATCGCACCACACCAGCACACACTCACACCATCACACCACACATCAGCACACACTCACACCATCACACCACACATCAGCACACACACACCATCGCACCACACCAGCACATACTCACACCATCGCACCACACACCAGCACACACTCACACCATCGCACCACACACCAGCACACACTCACACCATCGCACCACACACCAGCACACACTCACACCATCGCACCACACACCAGCACACACTCACACCATCGCACCACACACCAGCACACACTCACACCATCGCACCACACCAGCACACACTCACACCATCATATCACACATCAGCACACACTCACACCATCGCACCACACACCAGCACACACTCACACCATCATATCACACATCAGCACACACCCACACCATCGCACCACACCAGCACACACTCACACCATCATATCACACATCAGCACACACTCACACCATCGCACCACACACCAGCACACACTCACACCATCATATCACACATCAGCACACACTCACACCATCGCACCACACACCAGCACACACTCACACCATCGCACCACACACCAGCACACACTCACACCATCGCACCACACACCAGCACACACTCACACCATCGCACCACACACCAGCACACACTCACACCATCGCACCACACACCAGCACACACTCACACCATCGCACCACACACCAGCACACACTCACACCATCATATCACACATCAGCACACACTCACACCATCGCACCACACACCAGCACACACTCACACCATCGCACCACACACCAGCACACACTCACACACCCACTCACACAATGGGTGAGGGTGAGTGAGCGAGCACCCTGAGACTGGAAGTGAGCTGGGCACACACACTCTGACCCTCTCGCACTCAAATTAATTACTCATTTTTAAAAATGATCAATCATTGTTTTGACATTGCTTCATTTTTTGCCCAGCAAGTTGTTTCCTTTCTTCATAGCTCAGCCTCTTTGAAATTCATGTTTAAAGTTGTGCCAAACCTTTATTTTCTGAAATTTGCCCATCAGCCCCTTGAGTGAGAAAAAAAATGGAGATCTGCCCCTCCCCGATCACCCTGACTCCGAGCGAAAAGGTTGGAGAAGCCTGATGTAGAATAGTCTCACCTTAAAAAAAAAGACATCGATAAACTTTGACATTGAGGTTGGTGTAATCATTAACCGAACTCCACCCTGGGCCCTCGCTCCATAATGTCATGTTATTCCTAATACACCACATACAGAAACACTTTGTGTTTCAAGCAACACAGAAGTCAGGAGTGAGACGATGAATCACCTTGTGATTCGCATTGTGATTCATCCTGGAGTGCGAGAGGAGAGCGATACATTTCAAGAGCAGGTCTGGAAAACGCAAAAGTGAACCATTTCACACCATGCTTATACAAGAAGACACTCTGGGCAGCATAAAACAGTAATTAGGTATCGCCCAAAGGGCATGAGCATTATTCAAGGCGGCAGACTTCTCAAGAATTCTTGGTACAAGGAGGGAATGATAGCACTTGGAACTCCAGTGAGTCAGTATTCTTGAGAGCTGAGAAGTAACGTGCTCAGGAAAACCAATTCCACGTGTGGGGGAGTCCAAAGCCCCAAAGCTGCAAGTCTAAGACAATAACTAATAAGGCCATCGGGGGAATTTAGAAGCCTCTTTGCCTAAAGAGTGGTTCGAGTATGGAATTCACTACCACTGAGGTGCATTTGAGGGGAAGCTAGATAAGAGGGAGAAAGGATTAGGAGGATATGCTGAGGAGGTGAAATTAAGGGGAGGGGGTGGTTGGAGGCTCATGAGGAGCATAATCTGCAGCAGATACTAGTTGGGCCAAATGGCCTGTTTCTGAGCTGTGGATACGATGTAACACATTTCATCTTCATGGCAAAAAAAAATACTCGCAATTCTCAATCAAGTTTAACATTATTTTGTTGATCATTCGTGTCTTCAATGGAATTTGCCCAAAAAGTAAATTGTGGCTCGGTTGCTGAAAAGCGGACAGTAAAATTTGGTGCTCGTGATCGCTACCTGGTGACTGCTGCTGGGAACTGCGCCCGTGGTGAACTAAAAGTGGGGCTGGATTTAGCCGGGGACAGAACGTCCACTCTTGAGAACTAGGCCAAGCCGTGCGAGGTGTCCAGGGCGGTGTGTCCCTATACAAGATCAGCTCGCATTACTATAAAGGCCATAGAACATGCTAAAGGACTCCACGGAACGGCTCTGCAGCGCGGGGCTTATTGCTTCTGAGGACAAATGCCGCACTGCCACTTCGCCACACAGCAAGATCCCACAAAGAGCGGTCAGAGGAATGGACAGTTGGTCCACGTGAGGAGAATAGTGGCTGTGACGGCTGAACTGAAAGCAGTCCAGGAGACCACATTAACCCACTTACTTTTTCACTCACCCTTGGGAGGTGAGCCTCACTGGCAAGGTCAACATTTGTTGCCCATCCCTACTTGCCCTTGAGAAGGTGGTGGTGAGCCAACTACAACTGAGTAGCTTTCTCGGCCATTTTCAGAGGGAAGTTAGGAGTCAACCACATGATGTTGGGGGCTGGAGTCACATGTAGGCCAGACTGGGTAAGGACGGCAGATTTCCTTCCCTAAAGGGCATTAGTGAACCAGATGGGTTTTTACAACAATCGATGATAGCTTCATGGTCGTCACTACTGAGATTAGCTTTACATTCCTGATTTATTCATTAAATCTAAATTCCACCAGCTGCCATGGTGGGATTTGAAGTTATGTCTGGGAGCACTAGGCCAGGCTGCTGGGTTACTAAAATGAAAGCAAAATACTCCGGATGCTGGAAATCTGAAACAAGAACAAAAATAGCTGGAAAAACCCAGCAGGCCTGACAGCATCCGTGGAGAGGAACGCAGTTAACGTTTTGAGTCCGTATGACTCTTCTTCAGAAGAGTCTGATTCTTCATCATCAGTTCTGATGAAGAGTCATACGGACTCGAAACGTTAACTCTGTCTTCCTCTCCACAGATGCTGTCAGACCTGCTGAGTTTTTCCAGCTATTTTTGTTTTTGTTTCTGCTGGGTCACTTGTCCAGTCACATTATCTTACTATCGCTGATGAACTGCAAAATAACTTGGCTTTAAGGTGACATAACTGCATTCCGTGATACAGTGACCGACTGGTTTCCATAGACAGACACAGCACAGTGGGCCACTCAGCCCATCGAGCCGGGACATGTTTTACTCCTCTCCACCATCTTAGCCGAGCCATTAGCCCGTTGATGCTCACTGAGTTGAAGCTCCCAGTTTTTTGATCAAAACCATTCATAGAGCAGTATCGAAAAATCATTCTATGTGTCTCATGTTAGTTTGTGTTGCCATGGTGTCATGGCTGAGAAGCAAACCATTTTGATTTGAGTTCTTCCCTAAAGCAAAGCCATTTGTTTTAAAGGAGATTAACCCCAGATTAAGGCTCACTCCACACTCTCACTGTAAGTGGTGTACAACATAAGTGCTCGCTGCGTGTGGAGATTCTGAATGAATGGTGAAGTGGCTGTCATTAGAGAGCATTGTGTACTCATGGTCTATTTGTACCTTTTACATAAGCTATACTTCCCACTGCGCTCCTCTAATTCCGGCCTCTTCAGCATCCCCGACTTTAATCGCTCCACCACTGCTGGCTGTGCCTTCAGCTGCCCGGGCACCAATCTCTGCAATTCCCTCCCTACACCTCTCTCTGCCCTCTCTATCTCCTCCTTTTACATAGAAACTAGGAACAGTAGGCCATTCAGCCCTTCGAGCCTGCTCCACCATTCATTATGATCATGACTGATCACCCAACTCAATAGCCTGCTCCCACTTTCTCCCCATACCCTTTGATCCCTTTCGCCCCAAGAGCTATATCTAACTCCTCCTTGAAAATAGACAATGTTTTGGCCTCAACTACTTTCTGTGGTAACATATTCCACAGGCTCACCACTCTCTGGGTGAAGAAATTTCTCCTCATCTCAGTCCTAAATGGTGTACCCCATATCCTCAGACTGTGACCCCTGGTTCTGGTCTCCCCCACCATCGGGAACATCCTTCCTGCATCTACCCTGTCTAGTCCTGTTAGAATTTTATAGGTTTCTATGAGTTCCCCCTCATTCTTCTGAACTCCAGCGAATATAATCCTCACCGACTCAATCTCTCCTCATATGTCAGTCTCGCCATCCCAGGAATCAGTCTGGTAAACCTTCGCTGCACTCCCTCTATAGCAAGATAAGGAGACCAAAGCTGTACACAATATTCCAGGTGTGGCTTCACCAAGGCCCTGTACAATTGCAGCAAGACATCCCTGCTCCTGTACTCAAACATACCATGTTGCATTCTTTACCGCCTGCTGCACCTGCATGCTTATCTTCAGTGACTGGTGTACGGGGACACCCAGGTCTCTTTGCATTGTGTACTCATGGTCTATTTGTGCCTTTTACACGTGCTACACTTCCCACTGCGCTCCTCTAATTCCTTAAAACCTACTTAAAACCTCCCTCTTTGACCAAGCTTTCGGTCACCTGACCTGATATCTCCTTACACGGCTCAGTGTCAAATTTAGTTTGATGGTGCTCCTGTGAAGCGCTTGGCAAGTTTTGTACCATTAAAGGTGTGGCATAAATCCATGCTGTGTTAATGCTGTTGCCATCTATTCCTTGATCCCAACCCCCTGCCCTCCTTCCTTCTCTGAGGCCTCGCGCACTCCGTCTTAGTTTCTTATCCCCATTCGTTGCTTCGTTCTCTTGCCAAGGCCTAGGAGTAAGGACTTGACCCTGGATGGAAGAAGGGGCAACGTTCGGGCCCTGGAACACTATCGATAACCTGAACCAGGTCCCGGGTGATTTCCGCAACTGTTCAGTGCAGAGCCTCATCTGCGCCCAGCAAAAGTGCGGGTTTGAAATGGCTCTTGGAATCATGTGATTTCTGAAATAATTTGTCACCGTGTGATGTGCAGGGAGGAGACGGCATGTTCGTTTTCGTTCAGTTCATCCAGGGCCTGCAGCTGCCACTGTGAACGTGACACGACATTGACCCTTCATACATGAAGCAGGGGGAACAATTGCACAAAATTGCTGCCAATTCAGTGAGTCACCGTCAACAGCTAAAGACTGACACAGCCCGTGTGTTCGCGACTTGCAGCCTCTACCTGCAAAGCACCATGACCCTCAAAACAAAAACCGGATCGAACTGCGTTTTCGTTCGGCCCAGTAAGTTGTTGGCTTGATAGCAAAGCTGCCAATTGTGATCATCCTGCTTAAAATGCTACCCAATTCACCGACCTTTGTAGGGTTTAGAGGGCAGAAACAGGCATCCGGCCAGCCATCTTTATAGTCCTCCCGCCCCACTTCATCTAACCCCATCAGCGAAGCCTTCCCTCTTTTTCCCTCTCATGCATTTATCCAGCTTCCCTTTCATGTCCAACGAGCAAAGTGACATGATCTCCAGCGGGCTGAGACCTCCTTGTAGTTCCCTGTGTCGCTTCCCCCCTCAAGCCCCCTGGATAAGGACAACATGTGACACGGCACACAAAGGGTTAAGGCATTGGTAACACAAATATTTCACGACTTCAAGAGCGTGGTGGGCCTCGGCATTCCCCCCACCCCCACCCCAACCACCCCCGAGTGCCACATCAGCTCTCGAACACCCCCCCCAAAATTTGAAAAGGAACTCCTTTGGTGCTCCCAACACAGGCAAAGATTATATTAGTCCAGCTGTTGAGGAGATCCAGCTGGGCTGGCGGGACAATAAATCCGGAACGGTTTTGGAATTTTTCCCAGCCACCACAACCCCTCCCCTGCCCAACCCCCAACCACCCCCCACCGCCCCTCCCCCGCCCACCTCAGCTTCAATGGGATTGTCCTTTGCGCCAACAATCTGCCTGATAATTGGCCGCTGGGCAAGCAAGCCAGGGTTCGGCCTGCTGAACTACAGCACCACGCTCACAGCGATGCAGTTGTTGCTGGGGACTATTTTCTTCTTGCAGGCGAACATCTTCTTCAGCTCCGCCCTGAAGCGGTCGTGCAGCCAGGCGTAGAGGAACGGGTTGCAGCAGGCCGAGGTCATGGCGCAAAAGTGGCACAGCAGCTGGATGAGGTTGAAGTAGTCCTTGTTGATCAGGTTGATGTCGATGTCCCGGATGATGTTGAAGACGTGCAGCGGGAGCCAACATGCCCCAAATGCGGCCACCACCAGCACCAGCAGCCTGAATATCTTCTTGCGCTTCACCTTCTCCCATCGCTCCTGGCTATGGGTGGCGTTGCCCGGGACCACCCGGTTCTTCAGCTTGAGGGTGATGCGGAGGTAGGACAAAGAGACGGCCGACAGCGGCAGGATGTAGGTCACGATGAGGGTGGTGTAGGCGTAGGCCAAGTGCTCCTTCGCTTTCTCTATCCAGAATTCCTCACAGATGATCTGGCCCTGGTCCTGGAACTCGACATGGTAGGTGTGAGCGAGCGCCGGGGCAGCCACACCACAAGACACGAGCCAGACCCCGGCCAAGATGAACATGCAGGTCCCAATGGAGATGCGTTTCTTCAGTGGGTGCACTGTGGCATAATATCTGTCAGGACAAGGGAGAGGCAACATTTATTAATCACACCAACACTTCTCCGTCACGTCCCTTTGCCTTAGCTGGAAGGGGGAATGGGGCATAAAAGTAGGGTAGTCTTGCTTCAACTCTGTAGGGCATTAGTAAGACCGCACCTAGAGGATTGCATACATTTTTAGTCTCCTTATTTAAGGAGGGGTATACTCGCATTGGAGGCAGTTCAGAGAAGATTCACTCGGCTGATTCCTGGAATGAGGGGTTTGTTTTATGTGGAAAGGTTGAACAGAATGGGCCTATGCTCATTGGAGTTTAGAAGAATGAGAGGTGATCTTATTGTAACAGTTAAGATTCTGAGAGGGTAGATGCTGAGGGGTCTTTTCCCCTCATGGGGGAATTTAGAGCTAGCGGGCATCGTTTCAAAATAAGGGGTCTCCCACTAAGGTGGAGGTGAGGAGAAATTTCTTCCCTCAGAGGGGTGTTAATCTTTGGGATTCTCTTGCCCGGAGAGCATTGGGGGCTGCTATTCAAGGCTGAGTTAGACAGATTTTTGATCCATAATTTAGGGGGTCAAGGCCTATAGCGGGGGGGCAGACAGGAAAGTGGCATTGAGGCCACAGCCGTGATCTTATCAAATGGCGCGGCAGACTTGAGGGGCCGAATGGCCTACTCCTACTCCTTATGCTCTTAACCAAACTTCAGTCAAACTGCCCGTCTCTAATCCACATGAAGAAGGATAGTGCCGTTTCCCTCATACCTCTGCTTAGTGTGTCCCTGAGCAAAACGCATCAGAAAGCTCCCAGCTGCCAACCATGGCCTGTGCAGAGCTGGTGGCAAGGCTGCTATATAATCGGAGTCAATGCCACAGGAAAGGAAGATCAGAATCTAAATTAAATCTTCTCATTCCAAGACAGATATTCAATCACGCTGGCCAGTGAGACAATTAGCCTTACCGTGTTGTCTTCATCTACCTGACTGTCCCAGCTGAGAATCCCTGGCTACCTGGCACAGGAGAACTTGGTTGAGGAACAGTAGGGAAAGCCCCTACCCATGGGTAGAGGGGAGAGGGGTTCGATTATTTAGCAAACCAAAGCTTTTGGACAGACTGGGCAATTAGGGATGGACAATAAATGCCTGGCCGAGCCAGCGACGCCCATATCCCGTGAGAAGAAAAGTAAAGCTCCCCAGGATTGGCTGCAGGTCCCTTCACTTCGCTAGATGCTTAGTTATAGTTGGCTATGGGCAGCCAGGTTTCAGTGGTGTAGTGGCCATGTCACTGGACTTGTAGGCCCCATGCCCAGGCTAATGCTCTGGGGGCATGGGTTCAAATCTCACTCTAGTAGCTGGTGGACTTTAACTTCAGTTAATAAAATCTGGGATATTAAGCTAATCTCAATAATGGTAACCATGGGCAGAATATTGAGCTTGGTGGGCATGTGCCTGACCTGGCTGAGTGTAAAACAGTGTGATGACATTGGGTGAGTACCCTGATGTCATCATGTAGTCCTGTGATATTTCTGGTACATGCCCACTGAGAATTATAAGGTAATTAAATTCAAATTTACGCTGCCTGTGGGCAGGTGAAAAAGCCAAGCGGCCTTTGCACTTTTTAGGAAACCTCATCCCCCCTGCGGAAAAGCAAACAAAAATAAAATAAAAATTTTACATTTGAATTAAAAACATGTCCCTGCTCATGTGACAGAGTCACATGAGGGGACATGTTTTATGACATTTTCCTTTTCTTCATTAGTTTTTTTTTAAACAGCGCTTCACCTCCCTGAGGCATCTCCGTGCCTCAGCGAGATTGAAGAGCTCTTCCGCACGCATGCGCAAAGTTCACGCTAGGCCCGCTCGCCCTCTTCCCCCCCCGCCCACACAGGCAGCTTTGAGCGCTGCCGCTTGCTTGGGGAGAGGGGTTCGATTATTTCGCAAACCAAAGCTTGTGGACCCCGACTGGGCAATTAGGGATGGGCAATAAATGCCTGGCCGAGCCAGGGACGCCCACATCCCGTGAGACGAAAAGTAAAGCTCCCCAGGATTGGCTGCAGGTCCCTTCACTTCGCGAGATGCTTAGTTCCGGTACATGCCCACTGACGATCAAAAGGCCATTAAAAAGTTAACTAAATTCAAATTTACGCTGCCTGTGGGCAGGTGAAAAAGCCAAGCGGCCTTTGCACTTTTTAGGAAACCTCAAAAACCTGTGGATCGGACCGGCGGGCCCGCCCGCGTGAAATCGAGGTGCAGTGCCGATCGTGGGCAGCAGTCGGCTTCTTGACCAGCCCCGCCCACTCCCGCCGAGCACCCCCGCCAAAGGGCAAAATTCTGCCCCATAATAGAATCATCAATTGTTGGAAGGACCCAATCTGGTTCACGAATGAATGGAATCTGCCACCCCCACCTGGCCTGGCCTACTAGCGACTCCAGACCCACAGCAATGTGGTTGCCTCTTAGCTGCCCTCAGAAATGGCTGAGCAAGCCCCTCAGTTCAAGGGCAATTAGGGATGGGCAACAAATGCTGGCCTTGAACAAAATGCATCAGGAATCTCCCAGCTGCCAGCCTTGGTCTGTGCGGAGCTGGTTGTAGGGTCACTCATGAAAGAATAAAGCGGGGAAAGAAAACCGAGGGGCCACTGGGCGAAGATTTTACACTTTAGCACAGGGAAACATTCAACCCTCCACCTCCTAATGGCCTGGACAGAGCACATCGGCAGCTGCACTTCCCCTGTCCTAGGCTGGGGAATGAAGCATCATGCAGGGCAATTGAAGAAGGACAGAGAAATGGCGGAAGGGCAGAGAGCTAGGGGACACTGATTTAAGGTGATGGGTTGGAGAAGCCATGGAAACCATGAGGAAAAACCTTTTTTACACAGCGATTGAGTAGGGTCTGGAAGGCTCTGCCTGAGAGGGAGGTGGAGGCAGATTCAATCGAGGAATTCAAAAGGGAATGGGATCATTACCTGAGGAGAAAGAATGTGCTGGACTACAGGGAAACGGTGGAGGGGAGAGGTGGTGGGATTAGGTTAGTCGCCCTTACAGAAGAGGCATCACAAACATGACAGGCCGAATGGCCTCCCTCTGTGCTGTAACTAATCTATAATTATTTCAAGAATGTCAGAGTCAATCACATTGGTGTGGGGCTGCAGTCATTTATATGAGGCCAGAAGGGATATAAGGGCAATCTGTTCCTTTCCTTAAAGGGCATTTGTGAACTAGTTGGGATTTTGTGACAGTCTGGTTGTTTCACGGTCACTCTCACTGACCCAAATTTCTATTCCTCAATTTTGAAATATGAATTAACATTCCCAATCTATTCACGTAACTGAAATCTCTCATTCCTGGAACCATTCATGTATATTTGTCTCAACCACCCCAGCACCTTCACATCCTCCCTAAAGTGGGATGCCCAGAATTGGACACAATGCTCCAGTTTTTTTTTAATTTATTTTTTCACGGGATGTGGGCGTCGCTGGCTAGCCCAGCATTTATTGCCCATCCCTAACTGCCCTTGAGAAGGTGATGGTGTGCTGCCTTCTTTTGGTGTAGTAACACCCACAGTGCTATGAGGGAGGGAGTTCCAGGATTTTGACTCAGCGACAGTGAAGGAACGGCGATATATTTCCAAGTCAGGATGGTGGGCGACTTGGAGGGGAACTTGCAGGTGATGATGTTCCCATGTATCTGTTGCCCTTGTCCTTCTAGATGGTCGTGGTCGTGGGTAAGGAAGATGCTGTCAAAAAAGCCCCAGTGAGTTGCTACAGTGCATCTTGTAGGTGGTACACACTGCTGCCACTGTGCGTCAGTGGTGGAGGAAGTGACTGTTAGTGGATGTGGTGTCAATCAAGTGGGCTGCTTTGGCTGCTTTGTCCTGGATAAAAACAGAATTACCTGGAAAACTCAGCAGGTCTGGCAGCATCGGTGGAGAAGAAAAGAGTCGACGTTTCGGGTATACACGACCCTTCAACAGAACTGAAGTATAGTTAGGAGAGGGGTGAAATATAAGCTGGTTTAAGGTGGGGGGCGGGGGGAGAGAAGTTGAGGGTGGGGTGGTTGTAGGGACAAGCAAGCAGTGATAGGAGCAGATAATCAAAAGATGTCACAGACAAAAGGATCAAAGAGGTGTTGAATGTGGTGATATTATCTAAGAAAAGTGCTAATTAAGAATGGATGGCAGGACACCCAAGGTACAGCTCTAGTGGGGGTGGGGTGGAAAGATTGACAAGGTATTAGTTGTAGATTTAAAAATAATGGAAATAGGTGGGAAAAGAAAAATCTATATAAATTATTGAAAAAAACAAAAGGGAGGGGGAAGAAACGGGTTGGGGATGGGGGGAGGGGGGGGAGTTTAAGATCTAGAGTTGTTGAATTCAATATTCAGCCCGGAAGGCTGTAAAGTGCCTAGTCGGAAGATGAGGTGCTGTTCCTCCAGTTTGCGTTGAGCTTCACTGGAACAATGCAGCAAGCCAAGGACAGACATGTGGGCAAGAGAGCAGGGTGGAGTGTTAAAATGGCAAGCGACAGGGAGGTTTGGGTCTTTCTTGCGAACAGACCGCAGGTGTTCTGCAAAGCGGTCGCCCAGTTTGCGTTTGGTCTCTCCAATGTAGAGGAGACCGCATTAGGATGGTGTTGAGCTTCTTGAGTGTTATGGAAGCTGCACTCATCCAGGCAAGTGGAGAATATTCCATCACACTCCTGACTTGTGCCTTGTAGATGGTGGACAGGCTTTGGGGAGTCAGGAGGTGAGTTACTCGTCGCAGGATTCCCAGCCTCTGACCTGCTCTTGTAGCCACAGTATTTATATGGCTGGTCCAGTTCAGTTTCTGATCAATGATAACCCCTAGGATGTTGATAGTGAGCTTAAACCAGTGCCTCATAAAGATTCAACATAAATTCCATGGAAGGATTTGAACTCCTGTTTTCTGGGTTACTCGTTCAGGTCTCTGGACTCGTCCAGTAAACTAACTGCTACACTCCTGCATTCCTATGAATTCAGGATTTGAAAAGTAGTGGGTACGTTTTCAGTTAATGGGGGAAGTTTTTAATTCTGATTTAATGAATGGCAGATTGGCAGACCTACAATTACCTCATTATAATTGGGTATCATGTTGTCAAAGCAGGCAGGAAAAAATTACTTATTCGCTGGAAACATAATTATCCATCCAACAATCATCAGTGCACAGAGAAGGTATAAGAGTCATTAGTTACATAAAAAATAATGTGCACTGTGATTTTCATTTTCAGCCATTAATCTGTATCTGCATCTGTGTAAAGGTGAAATTTGCTCCAATTTAGATGTACTTGACAGACGATTCCATAATTCAGTCAAAATAAATGTTGAAAATCCAGCTATCAATCTACATTTTGAATGTAGGGCTTACAGAGCAAGAAAAGGATCCAGTGGGGGAGGTGTACAACATTGGCATTTAATGGCCTTCCTCAGTTGTCCTGCAAAACAGCTTATGATAACCCTTTATAAGACACTGATTTGGACCCAACTGGAGAATTGTGGGTACCACACTTTAGGAAGGATGTGAAGGCATGAGAGAGGATGTAGAAAAGTAAGGGACTTCAGTTACTTGGGTAGATTGGAGAAGCTAGGGTTGTTCTCCTTATAGAAGAGAAGGTTGAGAGGAGATTTGATAGTGGTCTTCAAAATCATGAGGGGTCTGGACAAAACAGATAGGGGGGGGACTGTTCCCGTTGACAGAAGGATCGAGAACCAGAGAGGACAGGTTTAAGCTAATTGGCAAAAAAAGCATTGGCGACATGAGGAGAAACTTATTTGCACAGCGAGTGGTTAGGATCTGGAATGCATTGTCTGAGAGTGTGGTGGAGGCAGATTCAATCGTGGCTTTCAAAAGAAAATTGGAGTACGGGTAAAAGGTGGGGAGTGGGACTAGGTGAGTTGCTCTTACAGAGAGCCAGCATGGACACAATGGGCTGAATGGCCTCCTTCTGTGCTGTAGCAGTCTATGATTCGGTGTGGGGACAGTAAGATTAGCTAACGTTTCAGTTAAGGGTATTTGGGGGTCAGCCACTCATTGCT
Source organism: Cetorhinus maximus (assembly GCF_964194155.1). Lineage (NCBI taxonomy): Eukaryota > Metazoa > Chordata > Chondrichthyes > Lamniformes > Cetorhinidae > Cetorhinus > Cetorhinus maximus. The sequence continues at coordinate 21,837,078 of NC_135898.1, read as the reverse complement.
TGGACATACCCCAAATTGCATCTCCCTCTCTTCTAATCTGAGGGAGACTCTCTTTCTTCCTCAGCTATTGTAGCTCTCACAGGACACCCACTATCTTTCAGACGCCAGCTTTTGGCAGCCTCGCAAATAAAAACAAAACCATCACACAAAGGGTTTTGACATGAAGTTGAGAGGCAGGCTGTTCGTCACAGCTATGTCTGGGGAGTTTGTAAAAAAATACTGGAGCAGGGTAGATCACACCATTCTATAAAGCACTGCAGAATTTTCAGCATAAATTCCACTCAAAGCTCAGTGTTGTGCCCTCGATTTAATCATCATAATGGGAACACTTTCTCAGTCAAACGCTGTAACAGGTTACTGGGAGGTGGTGGTGTACTGGGCTGGACTAGTAATCCATGAGAGCCAGCATAATAATCTGAAGGATCCTGGTTCAAATCCCACCATGACAGATGGTGGAATTTGAATTCAATTTAAAAAAATCAGGAACTTAAAAGTCTAATGAATGACCATGAAACAATTCTGTTGTTAGAAATCCATCTGGTTCACTTCTGGTCCTTAAATGTGACTCCAAACCCACAGCAATTGATTCTTAAATGCCTGGAACGACACCATGTAGACTGTAGCAGTCCAAGAAGGTGGCTCACCACCAACTTCACAATGGGCACATAAGAAACACTGACAGCTGTGTGAAGGGCAAGGCAGAATCTATCCAATAGATGGTGCAGTTTGAGTCATCAAGCAAGGGGAGATCTTGAGTGTTTGAGTACAGACAACTGACAAGCTGTCAAATGCACTGCCTGTGTTCATTGTGCTTCTGGGATTAACCCTCTCCATGTGCTGAACTCCCCTTGATATCCGACCTGTGTTACTTTGACCCAGATATTATAGGACCATAGGAGGGGACTTTGGAACAGGAGGAAGCCATTCGGCCCCTCCAACCTGTTCTGCCATTCAATTAGGTCTTGAATTGCTCCCATAAATCCATCACTAATGAGAGGTAGACAGACAATTGGAGATTTTATAGGAAGGATTAAGAAATAGAAAGGACTTAAGACTCCGCCGGGGCAATAACCAACCCCACCCCTTCCCACTGGCTGAAGGCCAGGGCTGAGCTCACCTTCAAAGGCCTCAAAGCCACAATTTGATTTAACGGCCATCAGGCTGTGCAGTAGCTGAGCTCATGGCTTCCAGCCCCATGTGGGAGAATGACCCGCCTCTGAGAGCTGCCAGCCAATCAAACTGTCAGCACCTCTCCTGGCCCAGCAGCGCCATCCAGAGTGGTGGCCACTGCTGGGACTGCAGCAGTTAACCCCAACCCCCACCCACCCCCCACCTCCCCACCGCAACTCTTCCCCCACCCCCTCCACTGGAGCAACATGGAGTCTGGACTGCAAGGTAAGCAGGGTGGCCTCACCGGGGCCAGCGAGGGGTGGGACCACGATTGGGACGCCTGGGACAAACCCGCTGCTGGTAAAATACCAGCAGCAGCAGGAAAAGGCCCTTAAACTCTTTGAGAGGGACTCAACTGGATTAAGAGTCCCTCCCAACGTATACTCTATTGCAGATCAAATTCCAGCGGAGGTGGGTAGGCAACAGGCACAATGCACCCCCACCACCCTCCAACCCTGACTCCCGTCGTGCCATCCGATTTTCAAGCCTCCAGCCCCATCTGCCAGCCTGAACCTGGGACGGTGTAAAATTTCAGCCTCTAGAGGGAGCGGTAGCTGTAGAGAGCTGGGAAGTGGTAGATTGTATAAATGCAGAGGTTATAAAAGCATGTAGCAAAGGCAGAGTGATTTTAATGGGAGGTTTGAACTTTCACATAGACTGGGATAAGTACATGGGCTCATATCAGAAAGGTAGGGAATTTCTTGAATATGCCTGGGATAGTTTTCTTCAACAATATGTCCTGGAACTAATAGGGGTGGCCTTGCCATATTCAATTTAATAATGAGCCAGATTTATTTAGCAGCCTAAAGGTGCGTGAACATTTATCTAATAGCTATCATAATATGTTTGATTTCAAAATAATGTTTGAGTGGAAGAAATTCAAAACGGCTTTTTTAAAATTTGGTTCTGAGGTGTAGGCATCACTAACAAGGCCAGCGTTCAATGCCCATCCCTAATTGCCCTTGAGAAGGTGGTGGTGAGCTGCCTTCTTGAACCACTGCAGTCTGTGTGGTGTAGTTACACCCACAGTGCTATTAGGGAGGGAGTTCCAAGATTTTGACCCAGCGATAGTGAAGGAACGGCGATATATATCCAAGCTGGGATGGTGAGTGGCTTGGAGGGGAACTTGTAGGTGGTGGGTGTTCCCATGCATCTGCTGCCCTTGTCCTTCTTGGTGGTAGAGGTCATGGGTTTGGAAGGTGCTGTTGAAGGAGGCTCGGCGAGTTTACGCAGTGCATCTTGTAGATGGTAGACACTGCTGTTACTGTGCGTCGGTGGTGGAGGATCTTGATGCAGAGGGATTCAGCAAAGGTAATACCATTGAATGTCAAGGGGAGATGGTTAGATTCTCTCTTGCTCAACATGGCCATTGCTTGGCACTTGAGTGACACTAATGTGACTTGCCACTTATCAGTCCAATGTCTAGGTCTCCCTAAAGGTGAGCGCAGACTGCTTCAGTGTTTGAGGAGTTAGAAATGGTACTGAACATTGTGCAATCTGTGATATTGGGGACCTCAGGAGGAGGCTGAGATGGATTATCCAGCCTTAAGGCTGTAGATGTTTGCAAATGCTTCTGCACTGATGTGCTGGGCTCCACTATCATTGAGGGTGGGGGTATTTGTTCAGCCTCCTCCTCCTGTTTAATTATCCACTGCCATTCAGGGCTGGATGTGGCAGGACTGCAGAGTTTAGATTTGACCCGTTGGTTGAGGGATCGCATAGCCCTGTCTGGTGCTCCTGCTGCTTGGCACACGCATGCAATTCTATGTTGTAGCTTCACCATGCTGGCACCTTATTTTAAGGTATGCCTGGTGCTGCTCCTGGCAAGCTCTTCTCCTTCCCTCATTGAAACCAGGGTTAGTTCCCTGGTTTGATAGCAATTGTAGAGTGAGAGATATGCTGGGCCATGAGGTTGCAGATTATCCACTTGGGCCCTTAAAAAGGGTAGAAAAGGTTTCTTTCTAAATGTTGAAAAACCAGGAATCGTGGAAGCCCAAAGAGACTTGGAGATTCAGCAACGTGGATCGTTAAAATGTCACAAGCAGGTACAGAAAACAATCATTAAGGCTAATGAATTGCTGGCCTTTATATTTAGAGGATTAGAATACAAAGGGGTTGAGTCATACTTCAGCTATACAAAGCCTTGGTTAGACTACAGCTGGAGTTACTGCGAGCAGTTCGGGCACCACACCTTAAGGAAGGATATATGGGTATTGGAGGGACTGCAGTGTAGATTTACCAGAACGATACCTGGATTCCAAAGGTTAAATTATGAGGAGAGGTTACCCAAATTCGGATTGCATTCCCTAGAATTTAGAAGGTTATGGGGTGATTTATTTGAAGTTTTCAAGATATGGGGACGGATAAGGTTGATAGAGAGAAACTATTTCCTGTTTGGGACTAAGGGGCACAGTCTACAAATTAGAGCCAGTCTTTCAGGAGTGAAATTAGGAAACACTTCGACACACAAAGGGTGGTAGAAGTTTGGAACTCTCTTCAGCAAACAGGAACTGGCCAATTGTTCATTTTAAACCTGAAGTTGATAGGTTTTTGTTAACCAGAGGTATTAAGGGATATGGCCATATATCTCGAGTGTATGGAGTTAGGCTGCACATTATCCATGATCTCATGGAATGGCAGAACAGGCTCAAGGGGCTGAAAGGCCTTCTCCTGTTCCTATGTTTTACTAAAAATTCAAGTTATTTCTTTCTGGTCATAGTTGCACAGACTGATAAGACTTAATATTGCACATGACAATTAGCCACTGTTGCTATGCACTGGAACTGCACCGTATAGCAGGACGGGATTACCAGGCAGGCAACAAACTATTTCAGGGAATTTAGCAATGACCGCTCAGGATTTATCAGAGATTGCAGAGCCAAACGGAGTCTAGCAGAGCCAAACAGAGCCTGGAAGAGCCAAACAGAGCCTGGCAGAGCCAAACAGAGCCTGGCAGAGCCAAACAGAGTCTAGCAGAGCCAAACAGAGCCTGGCAGAGCCAAACAGAGCCAAACAGGGCCTGGAAGAGCCAAACAGAGTCTGGCAGAGCCAAACAGAGTCAAACAGAGCCTGGCAGAGCCAAACAGAGCCAAACAGAGCCTGGCAGAGCCAAACAGAGCCTGGCAGAGCCAAACAGAGCCTGGCAGAGCCAAACAGGGCCAAACAGAGTCTGGAAGAGCCAAACAGAGCCTGGCAGAGCCAAACAGGGCCAAACAGAGTCTGGAAGAGCCAAACAGAGCCTGGCAGAGCCAAACAGGGCCAAACAGAGCCTGGCAGAGCCAAACAGAGCCTGGCAGAGCCAAACAGAGCCAAACAGAGCCTGGCAGAGCCAAACAGGGCCAATAGAGCCTGGCAGAGCCAAACAGAGCCAAACAGTGACATAAATAATGGGAGCCCACTGATATTATCCCCTTGCCTCCCTCGTCATTGAAACACAGGGGAAGAAAACAACTGAAGGCATTCCTAAACATTGCGGGTCATTCTCTGTCAATTACCTGTCGACGGCGATTGCAGTCAGGGTGAAGACGGACACGTAAACCGTCACTGGCTGCATCAGGAATACAAAGTAACACATGAAGGTGCCGAAGACCCAGCCACGCGGGTGGAAGGCGTAGGCCAGCGTGAAGGGCACGCAGGTGGCGCACATCAGCATGTCGGAGAAGGCCAGGTTACCGATGAAGAAGTTGGTGACGTTATGCATCTTCTTGGTCTTGCAGATGACGTAGAGGAGCAGGTAGTTGCCGACAATGCCCACAAAGACCAGCAGCACATAGCAGGGGATTATGAGGGGCTTGAATGACTGAATCAGTGTGACGCCAGTGAACTGTGAGGAGCTGTTGGCGTTGTCCATGAGCGCAAGCTGATAGGTGGTGGTGTTGGCTGGATACAAGCTCCAACTCTCTGTCGATATGGATAACATTCTCCACCTTATCCAATTTAGCCCCCTTTCAGACTCTTCAAGAGAACCTGCCTTTCTATTTACTTGCTTTTTCTTGTGGTAAGTTGACGCAGATGAATGGGCTTTTGAATATTTAAGACTGATTAGTGTTAATATTTTGGTTTCTCTTTTTCTCTCTTGACTTGTGGAACTTAGAGCTGTCCTTCTTTGCAGTTTCCCCAAGGTTTGGGAATTTCAGTAGAACACTGAACGCCGTCAAATCGTGCCTGTATGAATCAGGCACTTTTACAAACTTTGTTGATGCTCTTTGAAAATAATCCTCTGGCTGTTTCTCTCCTTCCCTGTACGGATGGATTTCTTCCTTTGCTCGCTCTCCCTCTCTTCCTCTCTCTCTCTCTCTCTCTCTCTCTCTCTTCCCTTTGCCTTTATTTGGATGAGGTGAGAAAATGAGAAGCCAGCTCGTTTCAGACTCCTGCAGAAACAAAGAGATGAAATAGCCCTTGAAAGTCAGAGGGAGAGACATTGGCTACACAACAAAAACAGAAACAGAAATACCTGGAAAAGCTCAGCAGGTCTGGCAGCATCGGCGGAGAAGAGCACAGTTGACGTTTCGAGTCCTCATATCAACTGTGCTCTTCTCTGCCCATGCTGCCAGACCTGCTGAGTTTTTCCAGGTATTTCTGTTTTTGTTTTTGATTTCCAGCATCCACAGTTTTTTGCTTTTATACCTGGAGAGACATTGGCTGATGGTTTGAGAACACAGTCAGCAGCCAGGCTCTGGGATTAACATTGAAACCTGTTAACATTAGGTGCTCTGTAATGCATTTTAACGTGAAACTGAATTTTTACCTGAAGCTAGATCTCTTATTCAAATAATTGATAATTTGGCCCCGCTGAATATTTATATCCTGCCTGTTTCATAAATATTCATAATCTTTGTTTGATTTTATTAAATTTCGACTCAACCCACAGGTTCCAAAGGAACATGATTTCAGCAGGCTTTCTCTTTTAATTTGAACAGATGCAAATAGCCTTTCCAAGAAACAACCTTCCAGGACATTAATGTTCACCGGAGCATAATCACACAATTTCAAGACTTGCTCCAAAATAACAGGTTCAAATATTATCGATATTGCGCAGCCGAGCTTTCGTCATTCACACACATAGTGTGAACATTGACTGAATAGGATTTTTTTGGGGGGGGGGGGGGAGCGGTCTAATCATCCACACAATCATTGGGCGAATTTCAAACTATTTTGCAGCTTAGGAGAAATCAAATTCAATTCGAGCCGACGTTTGAAAGAAGGTGCATTTTTCAAAATGCTCTCGTAACATGATTACACATTTGCCTTCTTACTGTTAAATATTCACGCAGCTGTGTTGTTGCATTGCAATATTTCAGTACGAAGGATAATATATATATATATATATATATATAAATTTACTTCATGTAAAATTCCTGGACTTACAAACGAAACACTTGCAGATCACTTGCCAGAGCTTCTGATTCCACTTCTTGTTTCTCGCCCCTCTCTCTCTCTCTCTCTCTCAGGCTGGCTGGAAAAGCTGTGTTCAGTGTTGCCTCAGCTTTCTAAAGCTTTCGAGCTCCGCTCATTATCAGCAATAAATAGGCAGTGACTAGCCCCCTCTGTTGGTCACAGGCGTCTGTTCCCCACCGGCCCCCACGCCTCCCCACCGTTCTCTTGCACAATCACTGCACTCTCATCTGCCATTGGATAAGGCACTGCTGCAATCAGATCCTCTCCCGCCCCACACACTGCAGCCCAGAGGAGGATTTTACGAACTATTTATTTCCACCTGTCGAAGGTTCCTGTCCGTAAACCACACCCCACCCCCCCCACAATCCTTTTGTTCCCGCTCAAGTCGTCCTTTCAGTTGGAGTTCAGGATTCCAGTTTCTGTTAAAGGCGTTCAAGATCACGAGGGGTCTGGACAGGGTAGAGAGGGAGAACCTGTTCCCGTTAGCGAAAGGATCGAGGACCAGAGGACGCAGATTGAAGGGGATTGGCAGAAGGAGCAATGGCGGCGTGAGGAGAGACTTTTCCACGCAGTGAGTGGTTAGGATCTGGGAATGCGCTGTCTGAGAGTGGGGTGGAGGCAGGTTCAATCGAGGCATTCAAGAGGGAATTGGATTGTTATCTGAAAAGGAAGAATGTGCAGGGTTATGAGGAGAAGGTGGGAGAGTGGCGCCAGGTGAATTGCTCATTCAGAGAGCTGGTGCAGGCACAATGGGCCAAATGGCCTCCTTCTGCGCTGGAACCCATCCTGTGACTCTGTCCTTTAAATCTCCAGCTCAGAGCTGCCCCTACTCAAAAGCAGCAAAAGGTTCAGAGAGTATTCAGCACAAAACAAAAGAGCAAGGATTGCCTCCAAGCCCTGCGCTCTTGCTTTGCTTTCTCAGTATGAGATGCATCAAATTGGTCACATTTTCACAAGCGTGTGAGGGAGAGACAGAGCAGGGACAGTCCACTGGCCAACACTTCCAACAGTAGGCAAACAGCCATTGATGGGGAAGAAAGGTGAGGGAGAAAGAATAGAAGGACCAACAGGACAGGGAAATGGGCAGATGGAGCTCAGTGAGGAGAAGCGTGAAGTTATTCATGGGATGTGGGCGTCGCTGACAAGGCCAGCATTTGTTGCCCATTCCTAATTGCCCTTGAACTGAGTAGCTTGCTCGGCCATTTCAGAGGGCAGCTAAGAGTCAACCACATTGCTGTGGGTCTGGAGTTACTTGTCGGCCAGATCAGGTAAGGATGGCAGGTTTCCTTCCCTAAAGGACATTCATGAACCAGTTGCATTTTTACAACAATCACTTTATGGTCACTATTACTAAAACTAGCTTCTCAATTCCAGTTATTACTTAAATTCAAATTCCACCAGCCACCATGTTGGGATTTGAACCCTTCTTCCTAAGAAGGGATAGCTTGGGTTTCTGGGTTACCAGTCCAGTGACATTACCACTGCCCCATCACCTTCCTGCTTTGGGAGAGCTAATCTGGAAACACCATCTACCACAAATGGCACCATTTTGAACAGTGTAGATGAACTGACAGACCAGGGATACAAATCCTTAAAGGTGATAGGGCAGGTTGATAAGATGGTTAAAAAGAATGAGTTAGTTGGGATTGTAAATAGAGAAATGGAATATAAAAGCAAAGAAATCACAGGTTAGGCCTCAGCTGGAGTATTGTGAACAATCCTGGAACTTCAGGAATGATATAACGGCCTCAGAAGGATACAGAGGAGGTTTGCCGGGATGTTCCCAGGGACGAGGGACTTCAGTTCTGAGGAGAGGTTGGGAAAGTTAGGACTCTTCTCCTTGGAACAGAGGTTAAGAGGTGACTGAATAGAGATTTTCAAGATGATGAGAGCAGATGTAGAGAAATATTATTCCCTCTGGTGAGTGGGTCAATCACCAGGGGCTCATAGATTTAAACTGATTGGGAAAATATCTAGAGGGGAGATGAGGAGAGAGGTTTATACTCAGGGAATTGTCAGGGTCCTGGAATGTTCTACCCACAAAGATGGCGGAAGCTGATTCCATAAATAATTTCCAAAGGGACTTGGAGGGGTTGAGGATGAGGAACTTGCAGGTTTACAGACCAAAAGCAGGGGTGTGAGGCTGAGCACAATGGCTCTTTCAAAGAGCCAGTGCAGACACCAATGGGCTGACTGGCCTTCCGATGTAAATTTCCACATAGACCTTAGGGGACCCGGAGGGTGACCGGAAAGTTCTGTTGGGGGTGCTGGGGGGAGCTAACACGCCCTTGGTTTGTAAATGCCTGTGCGGGTATGTTAGCATATTGTCCTGCTCCTTTTCCTCAATCAAATATATAGATAATGTGGAGGGGCCAGAGAGGCGTCAACTCGCATCCCAGCACCTGCAGCAAGAGATAGAATTCTACCATTCTCTCTCAACCAGGCTGACACTGTTGTGTTTTATGCAGCAGTACACCAGCTGCATACCAACATCAAATAAACAAGTCAGAGCAATGGGGGCGGGTCTGAGTTTAATTCCTCACAGTCTGTAGCATATATTATCGGAACAGCTGGCAACAGGTATTTGGGAATGTTGACCTGGAGCAATGATAAAATGCAAGTGGCCTGGCTACGTCTGGCTGCCTGTTTTCCTGTGACATCAGACGGTTTAACTTGCTTTAAACATGAGAGTGCAAGAAACAGGAGCAGGAGTAGGCTAGCCGGCTCTTTGAGCCTGCTCAGCCATTCAAGAAGATCGTGGCTGATCTACTACCTCAACTCCACCTTCCCGCACTGTCCCGGTTTCCTTAGTTCCCTTCAAGTCCAAAAACCTATCCATCACTGCCTTTAATACAGTCAACGGCTGAGCATCTACAGACCTCTAGGGTACAGAATTTCATAGATTCACCATACTTTGAGTGAAGAAATTCTTCCTCCTCACTGCAGTCCATAATGGCCAACTCTTTATCCGGGCACCATGACTAAAATAGCCCCAACTCTTAGGAACATAGAGGAGGAGGCCATTCAGCCCATTGAGCCTGTTCCACCCCATTCAATTGGAACACGGTTGATCTGCATCTTAACTCTATTTACCCATCTTGGCCCCATATCCCTTGGTAGCTTTGCCTAACAGCCAACTCTCCCCCGTCACCCCGCCACCCACCCAGCCTCAGCAGCTTTTGTGGTGGAGCGAGTTCCAGATTTCCACCCCACTTTTTGTGTGAGGAAGTGCTTCCTGACGTGAACTCTGAACCGGCCTGACTCTTAATTGAAGTTTATGCCTCCGCCAAAGAAAATAGTCCCTCTCCATCTAAACCCTGAAATTCTTTAGTCACCTTGACACTTCAGTTGGATCACCCAAGAGGGCTCCAGCCAAGGCTCTGCAACCTGTCCTCGCAGTTCAACCCTTTTAGCCCCAGTGTCAGCCTGGTGAATCTGTGCCGTACACCCTACAAGGACAATATATCCTTCCTGAGGTGGGGCATAACTTAATGGTTAAGAGAAGCGGGCAGGTTATTCCCTTTCGGGGATGGGTGGAGGGGAGCAAGGCTAAACCTGTTTCTGTCCTCGCCCAGCGGCCCCACAAACATTACCCAGGTTGTGCCGCTGGGATCCTGGCGCCAGGTATTGTGATATGCCAGCCAGGCAAGAAGGGATGTGATAAACTAATAGTGGCAGAATGAATGATCGCGCCTTAACAGCTCTTCACGTAATCTGTGGATTGCAATGTTTAATTAAATTCCACACTTGTCAGATCCTGGCTGGTATTCCAGCCTGTGGGCGATTAAGCAAAGATTAATTTCTTTTGGGGATTTGATTGGCTCACAGTGCCAGCCTGCTTGTCAAATTGTCACCCACCAACGGCTTTGGGATTGTGCAGAACAATTTCTCCGCCGGTAACAGCTCAAACGATTATTAGATCCGTGTGCGATTATATGGGAATTCATAAGCATTTCAGGCAGGAACGTGTAACACAATGGATTGGGTTTTGCACTCGACTGCATTTCTTCACGGAAAGGAACACGCAACTGTTTGTCCCCACAACCAAAGCAGGGGGAGGAATCATTAGTGAGCATCGCAGGGCATGTTCAAGGGCAATTCGGGATGGACAATAAATGTTGGCCTTGCCAATGATCCCCACATCCCAATAAAAAAAGCCTGAAGTAGGAAGTATCAATTAGAATATTTAATTTGACATCAAATCAGGTTTAGAAAACAAAATAAAGAGTGTGAAAGAAAGATGGGATTAAGAGAGGGAGAGAAATAAAAAGGAAAAGTAATAAAAAAGTATTTGAATGTTTTTACTTTTTAAAATCTTTAATAATTATAAGGTGAAGGAATGTGGCTCCACACTTGTAAAAGTTACTTTTCAAAGCCAGAGAGGTTGTTTGGTGGTGATTAAGGGTTATCTTGCTGTTTAAAGGGTACTTAGACAGGAATGGGCAAGCCCTAACCTTTCCTGATGGGTTTAATGTCCATCTGCCAGGCAAGTGCAGCGACTTCCCACTGTTCAGGAGAGAGCCAGGTGGGTCAGTGTCACCCCACACACAGGCCATCAGGGAAAATTATTTCTTAGAAAATGCAAAGGATACCCTCAGTGCCCGCCTGTAAAATCACCAGACTCAACTGACCTTATTGCTGCTGCTAGTTCAAGCAATGCAAATTGTGGTCCAGGTATATTTACAGGTAGGGTGCAGAAGCAGAAATATACAGACACGGGAAGAATACTTATTCAGCATAATCCTCAAATCTACGCAAGGCGTATTCTGCATAATACAACTTGATTGACACTCAATGCTCTGTGTCCACTTACACCATTGAACACACTTGTGCCGAGTCCCTCTAGGCACAATTTCCACTGCAGTCAGCTGATCATGATTTCACTAAAGTGCCACATTCAGGAATTTTGTGAACATGGGCATACGAACTCGTGCTAATGTCCCACTCCCAGCAGTGAACTGAGCAACCTATATGCCCAATTGATTTTTGACATTACAGTCTGATTTGAAATGGGAGCGGGACCTGATGGCTATGAGGTTAATGTACAAATGCTTAGTGAGCGTGTCTGAGAAACCTGGGAATGCAGCACAAGCCTGAGAATCATTTAAATGTGAACCCGCCAATTCAGCCTCACACGATTGACTGGTTCGTCTAGACAGCCAGTTCCCAGTTAGCGGCGCTGTGCATTAGAACAGATAGTCTGGAACGTGGCTGAGTTGGAAAGACTCTAATTACAATCTTCCTGATGTTTTTCAACCCTCAAACAACACAGCGTGACTTGATTTAAGTGAATCTCAATTTGCTTTGATCTCATGAAAGCTTGCAGGGATACAGGCATAGAGCGGGGGAATGGGACTGACTGGATTGCTTCACAGAGAGCTGGCATAGACTTGATGGGCCGAATGGCTTCCTTCTGTGCCACAATGACCCTGTGAGAACAATGGAAATTGAGAGAAGGACAAAGGCATCTAGTTCACCTTTCGCCATCCTAGCAGTCGCAGGGTACAGCGATTAAAAACAGAAACTTGCATTTATATAGCACCTCTCACAATCTGGGGATGTGTTAAAGCTCTTTACAGAGCCGGCCCTGGCTCAGTTGATAGCACTCAGGCCTCTAAGTGAGAAGGTTTATTTTTTCCTTTTTTTCTCTCACGGGACGTGGGTGTCACTGGCAAAGCCAGCAGTTGTTGCCCCCATCCCCAAATGCCCTTGAACGGAGCATTTCAGAGGGCAGTTAAGAGTCAACCACATCGCTGTGGGCCTGGAGTCATGTGTAGGCCAGACCGGGTAAGGACAGCAGGTTTCCTTCCCTAAAAGAAGTTAGTGAACCAGATGGGTTTTTACAATAATCGATGATAGTTTCATGGACACCATGACTGAGACTAGCTTTATAATTTATTAATTGAATTTAAATTCTACCAGCTACTGTGGTGGGATTTGAACCCAGGTCCCCAGAGCATTAGCCAGGGCCTCTGGATTATTAGCCAAGTGACATTACCACTGTGCCACCATAAAGGGAATGGAGCTGAGTCCCACTCCAGGACTTGAGCTCAAACATCGAGGCTGACACTCAAGTGCAGTGCTGTGGGAGTGTTGCACTGTCAGAGGTGCTGTCTTTTGGATGAGATGTCAAACCAAGGCCTCATCAGGTGGATGTAAACAATCCCAAGGCGCTATTTTAAAGAAGCGCATGGGATTTATCCCTGCGGTCCTGGTCAATGCCTCAACCAACATCACAAAAACAGATTGTCCGGTCATTGCAGTTTGTGGGAGCTTGCTGTGTGCAAATTGGCTGCCACATGTCCTACAGTATAACAGTGACCACAATGAAGAGTACTTCAATGGCTAATTGGGATGTCCTGAGATTGTGAAATGCGCTACATTAATGCAAGTCTATCTACCTTTACAGTCAACAAAGTACTTTTTGAAGCAGAGTCACTGTTGTAGTGTTGGGTAACAGTGTTGCTGGCTGTTGAAGAGTAATACCTTCTAGTTTCATCTTCCCTCGGCCACTAAACAGATTTACTTGCCCTCCAACGGGGAGCAGAAAGCTAGTCAGACATTCAAGTAAAACGCTCGCTTAATGTGCATCACTCACTGAGATCAGCCATGGAGAAAAGTGCATCAACAAGTGTTCCTGATTGCATTTATTCTCCTCTTATCCCCTCTCTCATCAAGTATATTGCTATGACTCTGCAAACCACAACATGCAATGTGCTGATCTTATTTCTACTGATGAGTTCCTTTCGTTAATACAATACTTGGTTCTCTCCCCTGTTTACTCCTCAGTGTGTTCTGGATGAGATCTTGGGCGGATGTCAAAGACTCCATTCCCACTTATTTCGAAGGAGAACGGGAAAGTTCACCCCAGTCTCCTGGCCAATAGTTATTCCCACAAAAAAAAACCAGATTGTCTGGTCATGGTCATGTTGCTGTTTGCGGGAGCTGGCCATGCGCAAATTGGCTGCCTCGCTTCCGACATTACGGCGGTGACTACACTTCAATAAAACTCATGCTCTGGGGTGTCCTGTGGCCTTGAGAGGCTATACAGGAATGCAAGCCTTTCAATGGCTGGTCCGTGAAACTCAGAATGAGCACTGTTGAGAGGCGCAGTTTCTGGGAGCGTGGTTTTTATGGGGCAGAACTGTTAACTCGCAAGATGAACAGGTTCCCTCCCACTCTCCCTTCCTCACACAGAACAAGCCCCGGGCACAATCTTTGCAGGAGTAATAAGCAGGATGTATAATGCAATCTCGGAAGGAGGGACACAATAGCAGTGTGCAATTGCATCAGCCCTGACAAATGGTACAGAAGTGATGGAGCTCTGGTCTCTAAGCAATACCTCCTCCTATAGTGAAAGCCGGCACAGCTAAACAGAGATTGTGCCTCACATTTTGTAGCGACATTTTGCCAGTTGGGACGGAGCCATCCATGAGGAATGCTGCTACTAAAATGGCGGGATCCTGTGGGCTTAGAACTAGAATTAATTAGCGATGTCCGAATGGCGGCTGTATACTCCTGGCCTGCCAAGGTCCACGTTCAGAATCAGTACTTGTCACATCTATCCTTACGCACGCTACCAGAAAAAGATGCCCAGAGGCCCATCAGTGTGAAGTGGGCTGTTTCTTCACTGTCACCTCCAGCTTTGATACCCTTATCCCCATTAGTTGTTCCCTACCTGGCCGCTTCCCCACCCCCAGTACCTTAAAGTTATCTTTAAAATTGTGAATGGTTTTAACTGAATGGGTACAGGGAAGATGGGGAAGAGCAGAACTAGAGGCCGTCAATATAAGATCGTCACCAAGAAATCCAATCGGGAATTCAGGAGAAACTTCTTCACCCAGAGAGTGGTGAGGATGTAGAACTCACTCCCACAGGGAGTGGTTGAAGTGAATAGTATCGATGTATTTAAGGGGAAACTAGACAAACACATGAGGGAGAAGGGAATAGAGGGTTAGGATGATAGATTTTGTTGTGAAAAGATGGGAGGTGGTTCGAGCGGAGAATAATCACCAGAATGGACTGTTTGGGCCGAATATCCGTATATCCTATATAAGTTAATGCCTTATATCCTATGTAATCTTGTATTTAACCCAAGTGAAGCTACGGTTATTTAGGTTTCCTAGTCAGTAAAATTCACTTTTTACATCGTGTTCTAATTTCAACCTTAGGGGGTGGCCTCTGACCCCTCCCCGTTAATTTGCCTTCAGCATCTCGATCTTTATTTTGCTTTGAAGGTTGGAATCGATTTCGCTCAGGTTCTGCTACCAGCAACTCTGGATTAATCAGGTCCGCAGAGAGCGCCAGGCCGGTGCATGGCTTCCGGAAGAACGCCTTCTGCACTCGGGCAAAGCCTCGTTCTGGTGCACAGTGACAACATTGTCAATTCAAAGCCTGGAAGGATGGAGCACTGGAGCCAGGCGCAGATTGTATCCCTCAGCGGCAACCTTGAAAAAACACTTGCAAACCATGCCACTCGGATTGCACTCAGCTTGGCCTGTAAGGTCCTGGCACCAGTGAAAACAGGGGGCGGAAACTGTCAATTTATAGAAGGGCCTCGGATGAAGAAAGCAAACAAAAAGACAGTGACTATGAGCACTAAGAGGTCTGAACTTTTTAGCTATAATTTGTTCGGCGAGAGAAGGGGGAAGGAACAGCTTGTCCTGTGATGAGGGACACAGAATAGGTCACCAGCTGTCTCAGTTGATGAGCGTGCTGCTCAGTATGGGGACTGAGGCATCAGTCCAGCTCTCTCTCGGGCCGAATTGCCGAGTCTGGGGGCTAGCTTTGGTTGGGGGGGTGGGGAGCGATCTAGGCATGGGTGGGGTGGGGGAAACAGCAGACCCCCCTACCCATAAGTCCCAGCCAAAAGCCTGGCTCCAGGTCCACGGCAGGTCCTTAAAGAACAGTTGGCGGGAAGGCCGGGATTGTGGGCAAGAAATGGAGCAGCACTTAAACCATTGTCTGATGGTTGATAAGGAACGATGCTGCAGAAAGAAAGAGAGAATGAAAGAAAGGGAGAAAGAAAGACTTGCCCCAAGGTAGCACCTTTCATGATCTCAGGTTGGCCCAAGCATTTTACAGCCCATGAAGTTCCTTTGAAGCATGTGGGAAGGCTGGAGACCAATTTGCACATAGGAAGCTCTCACAAACATCAGATCAGATAAATGGATTTTGTGGGGCCAACTGAGGGATAAGTTTTGTCCAGGATACCAGGTAGAATGCCGCTGCTCTTGATAGGCCTTGTGTCTACCTGAGAAGGCAGACAGGGTCCTGGTTTAATGTCTCATCCGTCAGCACCTCTGGCAGTGCGGCACTACCTCAGTGCCGACGGGGGTTGTCAGCCCAGTTTCCATGCTCAGGTCTCTGGATCCCATGATCTTCTGCCTCAAGAGGCAGCAGTGCCCCAGAATGGGCACGCGCCTTCTACTCCTCATCTGCTTCTTCGGGTTACAGCATGCCAAGACCACTTCATAAATTGCACAACAAGGTGGCAAGAAAGGTGGTCCAACAGCAGCATCCTCTCCCAAGCCAAGCTGCCCAGCATTGAGGAGCTAAACAGTCAAAACCAGCTCTGCTGGGCGGGACATGTCGCTCACATGCCTGACACCAGGCTCCCGAAGCAACTGCTCTACTCAGAGGTAGTAGGCTCCCGGGAGGAACCACTTTCGGGATGTCCTCAAAGCCTCCCTGAAGAGGTCAAACATCGCTGATAACTCGCGAGAGACCCCGGCTTGTGATCAACCAAAATGGCAAAGGCTGTTTCGGGAAGGCACTGAGCGCATCGAGAGACTTTGCCAGAAAAGCGTGGAGGCGAAGTTGAGGTCTCGGAGGGAGTGCACAAACCTCCGTCCAACCCACCTACCTGACCCTCCACCTGAAGCACCACCTGCCCCGCATGTGGAAGAGTCTGCAGAATCAGCCTGTTCCCCAGGTCAGCCACCTCAGGACCCATCGAATCGGAGTGGAAACTAGCCATCCTCGATCCCAAGGGACAGCCTAAGAATACAAAAGAAACAGACATTAATCAGAGGAGAGCTCAGCGATTACAAGCCATTGGGCAAGGCCAATTTGGATAACCTATCTTGAAGGTCACTAAAGAAGTAAGAGATTGTCAACACAAAGAACTTAGTCTATGGGGAGGACCACCCAACTGTTGTGATCCATTGAGGTACCGATGACATAGGTAGAACTAGCAATGAGGCAGTGCTGTGGGAGATTGAGGAGGTGGTGTCCAGATTATAAAATGGATCTTAGAGTTAATAACCTCTGGTTTGCCATCAAGCCACACGCAAATTAACATAGGCACCAACAGATGAGGGGTTTACATGCTTGGTTCAAAGCGAGATGTGGGTGACAATGGTTTCAGTTCATGGGGCATTGGCACCGCGTACTGGGCAAAGAGGGAGATGTTTCGTTGGGACGAACTCCACTTTTAAACTGGTTTGAGACTAGTGTCCTAGTGGATTGAATAACCATGGCAGTAGATGGGGCTTTAAACTAATCAGGTGGGTTCGGTTAAGGGTCAAGTTTTTAGTCTGAAGAGAAAAGTCAAGGCTGTAGATTAGAGTAGTGAATTGGATTTGTCAGGTTTGGCAGGGAGTTTAGCAACAGTAATAGGATAATAGCAAATAAGGCCCCATCTGGGGGAAAGAGCAAAAGGTTCCAATTAAATGCACTATATCTGAATGCACGAACCATTTGTAACAATACTGGCAAATTAATAGCACCAACTGAGAGAGATGGGTTTGATCTGATAGCCATTAATAAGGCATGGTTGCACAGTGATCAAAGTTGGGAACTAAATATTCTAGGGTATTTGCCTTTGAGAAAAGATAGGCAAAATGGTGGGTGGGAGGTGGCATTGTGGCAGGAGAGGTAGTTTATAGGCCCCCTAACAGTAATTATAGTGTTGGGCAGATTACAAATCAGGATAATCAAAGGGCATATAAGGAGAGTAATTGTAGGGGAGTCCAATCTTCATATAGACTGGGCAAACCAAAATGGCTAAAGTAGTTTGGCGGATGAGTTCATGGATTACATTCAAAAGAGTTTTCCAAAACCACATATCAAATATACCACACATATATATATATACTGGGGAACAGGCAATTTTAGACCTAATACTGTGTAATGGGACAAGGTTAATTAATAATCTTATAGCCATTTGGTAGTGCAGACCTTGAGTGCTGCTGAAAACAGATACATGTTGTTGAAGCTTTTGCTCTTGCACTCATCAGGACAATTCGCAAGAATACCAAATGTAAAGGGAACAACAATTTATACTGCATGAGAAGAGATGCCGGTTGGTTGGCAAGTGGACTGTGATTGTTAGAGGCGTTGCCGTGGAGAATGCCCCAATGCTCTCTTGTTCTCATGCTCTCCTTTCATGCAGTATAAATTTACATTTGGCATTCTTGCAAATTGTCCTGATGAGTGCAAGATGAAAAATTCTGATAACGTGTTTTTTTTTCAGTAATAATCTTATAGTACTGTAAAGGACCCTTTGGGGAAGAGTGATCATAATATGATAGAATTTGATGTTAAGCTTGAGATAGATGTAGTTAAGTCCGAAACTAGGTTCTTAAATTAAACAAAGCCAATTGTAGAGGTAGGAAGGCCAAGTTGGCTGAGGTAAATTGGGAAATCCAGTGCAAAGATACAATGGTACATAAGCAATGATAAGCATTTAAAGAAATACTTAATAATTTTCAATGAATATACAACCCCTTAAGGATTAAGAACTCCACTGAAAAAGCAGTACAGCTTTGGCTAACTGGAGAAGTTAAGGATGGCAGCAAATTAAAAGAAGAAGGTGACAATGTTGCCAAAAGTGGTAGTAAGCCTGAAGATTTGGAGGATTTTAGAATTCACCAAAGGATGATCAAGAAATCAAGAAAAACGGAGAAACAGAATAAGAGAGCAAACTAACAAGATGTATATATATATATATCTATACATATATATGAAAAGGTGGTAAGAGCTTTTGCAAGTATGCAAAAAGGAAGAGGTTAGTAAAGGTAGGTGAGGGTCCCTTCAGAGGCTGAGATGAGAGAAATTATAATGGGGAATAAGAAAATGGCAGGGACATTAAATGTTTTGTGCCTGTCTTCACAGTAGAAAACACAAAGAATATTTTGGAAGTTGTGGGAAATCAAAGGGTGTAATGAGAATGAGGAACTGAAAATCCTCTTTAAGGAAGACAGTTGCTAACCAGGGAACTCATAGGAATAAATTGTAATTGGAGTCCATTTTTCTGTAAAAATCTATTGCTAACCTCAGAGTTAAACCTGTTCAAATAGGCTGCAGCTCATCTCACACATTCGCTTGGAGCCACTTGTCACAGTTTTCTTATTCATTTAATGGTACTTAAACCCATCAAAGGCTTCTCACATATTCCCTCTAATACATTCTCTGCTCTCTATATGGTACTGTCTAAAAGCCAGTACATGGCAAATCACCACAGATAAATGGCTATCTGAATCATGAAAGCTGTTGTTCTGAAAACAACTGCCACAATCAGGAGCTACATTTTCCGTGGTTGTTTTTCTTCATCACTATCTTTGTTTTCTACTTGCTTTACCTACATTTTTTCCCCCTTATCCCTTCCCCACCTCCCCCCACCCTCTTTTTCTGAAGGTCTTAACTCAATTTCTCGATCATGCACACTGTCCCACACTTTCATGGTTGAACCATTCTGGGCTGCCGCTCAGGTAGTGAGTGTGGGGTTAAGTTGTTACATTCGGTTTGAGGAGCAATCACAGCCAGGGTTGAGGGACCACCATCACCTTATCTTATCCAATGGGAAGCGATAATTACCCCTCAATCAACATCCAAACAAACAGATTATCTGGTCGCTATCACATTGCAGTTTGTAGGAGCTTGCTGTGCGCTAATTGGTTGCAGTGTTCTCTACATCACAAGAGTAACTCCGAGTAAAGCAGTTGCTTCGGAAGTCTGGTGTCAGGCATATGAATGACATGTCCTGCCCAGTGATTAGCGCCTCAATGCTGGGCAAGTTGGTTTGGGGGAACGATGCTGTTGTTGTTCCGCTTCTCCTGTCACCCGATTTGGAGGATCTTGCGATGACGCCGCTGGGGGCACTTCTCCAGTGCTTTGAGGTGCCTGCTCTCGGAGGTCCAGGTCTCCGAAGCGTCCAGGAGCACGCGGATCAATGTTGCCCAGAGAACCATGGCCTTAGTCTCGGATTTCGGGAGGAGAGTCCCAGGAGGGCAGCGGAAACGCTTTAGGGATGTCCTCAAAGCATCGCTGAAGGGGTCAAACATCCCCGCCGACTCATGGGAGACCCTGGCTTGTGACCGACCAAAATGGAGAAGCTCATTCGGGAAGGCAGTGGACACATCGAGAGACTTTGTCGGGAACGTGTAGAGGTGAAGTCGAGGTGTCGGAGGGAGCGAACAAACCTCCAAACAGCCCATCGACCTGACTCTTCAAACACTACCTGCCCCACATGTGGCAGAGTCTGTAGGTCGCGCATTGGATTTATCAGCCATCTTAGAACCCATCGAACCGGAGTGAAAGCAAGTCATCCTCAATCCCAACGAGGCAACAGTGGCTACACTACAAAAGAACTCGTTGGCTGTCAAGCACTTTGGGATGTCCTGAGTCTGTGAATTCGGAGGGAGGGGGACAAACACTGTCAGCGTGTTTTTGGCATTGAGGGAGCTTTGCACCAAAGAGGGAGTTGTGTTGGCAAATGGTTCAGGTAGGTCAGAACTGGAGCAAAATTGCTTGGAAGTCCAGTCAAATTCATTTCACTTCGAGGGGCTGTGGTAAATTCTCGGTGCTCGGCCTAAAAGAAGAAACTTAAATAAAAAGATGCCATTTCAGAACACGCTGTGAATGAATGTTAATAGCTCTTCAGCAACATTAGCTTGACTGGCTGATAACTGGAATGGACAACTGGGCATGAACGTCAAGATTTGCAATTAATTATAAATAGCCATTGGCTCTTTACATTCTTTTCAAAACCTATTCATTTTTTTTTTCTGTGACATTTAATGTAATCAAGGCAAGTTATGGGCTTACGAGGGAGATGGAATGCCTCTCCACTCAGGTACTTGCATCTGCTTGAAATAGTCTCAGAATAGCAAGAAAATTATTAAATTGAGATCAAAATTGTCCTCACTTAACTCATAAGAAGGACGCAAGAGACACAAGAAATAGGAGGAGGAGTAGACCACACGCCCCCATCGAGCCTTTCAATATGATCGTGGCTGATCTTGGGCCTCAACTCCATTTTCCTGCCCGCGCTCCCCATATCCCTTAATTCTCCAAGAGACCAAAAATCTGTCCCAGCCTTAAATATATTCAATGATGGAGCATCCACAACCCTGCGGGCTAGAGAATTCCAAAGATTCGCAACTCTCTGAGTGAAGAAATTTCTCCTCATCTCAGTCCTAAACAGTCGGCCCCTTGTCCTGAGACTGAGCCCCCATGTTCTACATTCCTTGACCAGCGGAAATAATCTCTCAGCGTCAGTCCTGTCAAGACCCTTCAGAATCTTGTATGTCTCAATGAGATCACCTCTCATTCTTCCAAACTCCAGAGAATGTAGATAAAAACAAAAAGCTAAAAGCTACTGCGGATGATTGAAATCCAAAACAAAACAAAAACAGAATTACCTGGAAAAACTCAGCAAGTCTGGCAGCATCGGCGGAGAAGAAATCAGTCAACGTTTCGAGCCTTCATGGCCCTTCGGCAGTTCTGCCAGACTTGCTGAGTTTTTCCAGGTAATTCTGTTTTTGTTTTGTTCCAGAGAATGTAGACCCAGTTTACTCAGCCTAACTCCAGCCTAAAGAGAACACCCTGATTTTTTAATGCTAATTTTTTTTCATTTCCCACACCAGCCAGTCTAGACAAATAGGAACAGGAACCCGATCCATCATTCACTGAGATCATGGCTGATGTGGACCTTAACTCCTGTCAGGAAAATATAATAATTTTCATAATGTTATTGGAATTTATTGTAAGGATAGGAAGTGCGTGTGTGTGTCTGTATGTGTGTGTCTGTGTGCCTGTGTGTGTGTGACTCAATTGAATTAAAGGCAGCTGGTCTGAAGGCTTTGATGTATCAGAAGACAAGCTAGGTTTGAATTGTTAAATAGGTAAACATGGCTGAAGTTGTAGAGTGTGAGGTGTAAAAGGAAAATTTGCATTTTTAGATAGGCCCGAGTAGTGAATTTCAAAGAGGTGGTAAGGTGTTACACCTAGCCAACAGAGGCTAACCCAAACACTGTGTTTATTTTTCCCAAAGCTTACTGATAAAATTGGTGCTATGAAAGATTTGTATTATTAGAAAAGTAGAGTTGAAAAGACGTATTGGGACAATGGGATTTACATTGAAAAGGGAGAAGTCTGTATAAAGGAGATGAGTTTATGTGTAGGAAAGAAGACATTTTAAGATCTAACACAAGTGTGAAAAGTCTCCAGCATTTAAGCCTCAAGCTGCTGTCTACAAGGAACCAAAGCTGAGAAAAACTCACTTTGAATTAGACTGTTTAGGGTATCATGTTACTTTGCCTGGGCTTTTTAAAATCTATGGGCAGGATTTACCCAGCGGGGGCGGGTCCCCCACTCGTCGACATGTAAAATGATGCGGGATGATGTCGGGTGAAACTCACGATGTCACCGCGCCCCATTTAAATTGTCAGGAAGATGGGGGCTCAGCAAAATCAGCTGTGCGCCCGCCGACCTGTCAATGGGCAATTGAGGCCATTGACAGAGTCATTAAACTAATTAACGGACCTGCCCGTCCAACTTTAAGGTTGGCGGGCAGGCCAGGAGCCCAGGCGGGAATTAGAAAAAGCATGAAACCTCATCCACGGGCAGGATGAGGTTTCATGTAGGTTTTAAAAAATTTAATTAAAGTTTTTGTAAAAATTATGAACATGTCCCAACTCATGTGACAGTGTCACAGGAGGGGACATGTCAGGGATTTTTAAAATTTTATTTTTAATATTTTTGACAGTAGAGGCGATCTCCCTGAGGCAGCACTTAGCCTCAGGGAGGTGAGTGCGCTCTTTCATGCACATGTACGAAAGAGCGCACTCTCAGGTTTAGGGATTCCCCCTGCCCGCACAGGGAGCTCATAGCGCTTCCATGCAGACGTCACACTGGGCGGGCCTTAATTGGTCCACCCACGTAAAACAGCGGTGTGCCCCCAATTGGGGGCGCCAATCGGAGGCATGCCTCCATGCGCCCGCGCTTCAACTTCACCCCCAATGGGGGAAGATCCTGCCCTATGTGTCTTACTGTTGCCTTAACGGAGGTGTAACTGGGAGTTAGATTAACTAGGGGAACTAGCAGTTATCATAGTAGTAATTTGTAAACCTATGTATGTGCTTAAAATTATTTTTTTACTAATAAAGGTTTAAGTTAGTTTTGTAAGAAACTTATAAGACTTGGTGGTCTTATTACTACTGAATTCAAGGCACGCATCTCGAAATAAATACAAATTGCAAAATAGTTGTGGCAGTTGTTTCATGTTTCCCTCTGGGATTTGAACAGTTCAGCAAGAAGGCCAAATTTCAAAGGGAGCAACAATTTATACCACATCAGAAAAAAGGCTGCTAATTAGTTGGCAAGTCGACTCTGATTGGTCGAGGCATTGCCATGGAGGCATTCTCAGGGAACTACTTTATTACTGCATTAGCAGGGAACTACTATCCCTCAGGCTTGTGTTTAATTGAAAAAGATGCAGTGCATGGGCATCCTTTTCTCATTGCAGTATAAATTGTTGTTCCCTTCGAAATTTGGTATTCTTCGTCTGTCCTGATGAGTGCAAGATGAAAAGCTTCGACAGCATGTCTCCTTTATTCAGCAATACATGTGTCAGTAAGATTAAAAATTAGACAATTTTTTTTTATTGTTGCCCCTCACTTAGAGCCAGGCTCAATTTTTTGGGGGAAATTGGTAAAGTTAGTAGAGGAAACCCAGGCAGTCAACATTAGAACTTTCGACACTAGTGTGTGAACTCTGGAAAGTTACCAGAAGGAAAATCTAAAGAAATTTGCATTTGAATATCAAGCAGAAATCTGTAGTGCATTTCTGCAGAGAAGCAACAAATACAGGATCATCAAGCACAACTTTTTAGCAGCAGCAATATGTGCAATTTGATCTGTTGAATCACTAATTACTCCACTCATTCAAAACCTTTCATCTGCATTTTGGTAGCCAGGCTGCTTAGTCTTTGACCCATGCAAAATGCTTTCTCCTCACTCACGCACCCCGCACCCCACCCCCCCACCAACCTCAAAAAGGAACCTTTTAAAGGTGCCTCATGTTTCTGACAATCATCGTCCATTAGCTTTGGGGAAAATTACTACCGGACAGAGAAAGTAGCACCTAGCAAGTAGCTGAAAATATCTATTTAAAAAAAATTATGCTAACTGCATTCTGAAGATAAATGTACTGATAAAAAATGTAGAGTGCTCTTAGAGTTCTCTGAAATAACAGTAATTCCGATTGACGCAAGTATTGATCATAATTAGGGTGACAAGGACAGAGATGGAGATGCACATAATCAGTCATTGCCCAGACAGCTCTCTGCAAAAACCCACAGGGATTCAGATGTTTATATATTTTCCAACAGTTTTTTTTTTAATTTTTAATTTGAAAGTGATCTCTCTCGCATGCAAATGTCCTCATTCAGACGATAATGACACTGCTGTAGATTAGAATGTCCTGCTTTGGAAACCTTTCACAGTTTTGAGATCTTTCCGTGAGATGGAGCTCTGGGCCCCTCTGGAAAATTGTTAAAGCGAGGCCTTGCCTGCCCTCTCAGGCAGGTGTAATAGGTTCCACGGCCACTATTTCGAAGAGGAGCAGGGTGAATCCCAGCAGATATTTATCCGTCGACCAACATCACCAAATCAGATAATCTGAACATTTGTATTACTCAGTCTCTACTAGGTGACCAAACTGTGGCCCCCAAGAAACAATGCCCTCAGAGACTGAGGGAGAGATCTGAATAGAAACATCCCTGAAGGATGCTGGAGGATTTGCTGGCTTCACATCCTTGGGGAAGAGAAGACTAAGAGGGGATTTGATAGAGGTGTTCAGAATCATGAGGGGTCCGGGCAGAGTAGATAGGGAGAGACTGTTCCCGTTGTCAGAAGAGCCGCGAACCAGAGAACTACGATTTGGCTGAAGAACCAGAGGCACTGTGAGGAAAATATTTCTTCACTCAACGAGCGGTTGGGATCTGGAAGGCGCTGCCTGAGTGTGGTGGAGGCGGGTTCAATCGAGGCTTTCAAAAGGGAATTAGGTAATTATCTGAAGAGAAAAAATTTGCAGGGCTACAGGGAGAAAGGGTGGGACTGGGTGAGTTGCTCTTGTGAAGAGCCAACATGGACTCGATGGGCCAAATGGCCTCCTTCCGTGCTATAACCATTCTACGCTATCACACCAAGTCACGATCTGCATGATGTTTCCCAGAAATTGGACAAATTTGTGTTGGGGCAAAAGCACAAAATTGCCAATTAGACTTCTTTCACAGGATGTGGACGTCGCTGGCAAAGCCATAATTTATTGCCCATCCCTAATTGCCCCTCGGAAGGTGGTGGTGAGCTGCCTCCTGGAGCTGCTGCAGTCCATATGGTGTAGGTACACCCACAGTGCTGTTAGGGAAGGAGTTCCAGGGTTTTGACCCAGTGACAGTGAAGGAACAGTGATATATTTCCAAGTCAGGATGGTGAGTGGCTTGGAGGGGAATGTCCAGGGGGTGGTGTTCCCACGTATCCGCTGCCCTTGTCCTTCTAGGCGGCTGATGTTGCGGGTTTGGAAGGTTGTGTCCAAGGAGCCTCGTTGGGTCTAATGGAAACTGAGATGTCCTGGCCAGATTTCCCTTTGAGAATCGTCAACAATCATGGCTGATTAGAGATCGACCTCAGAGTGATCTTAACTGAATCCAGGATGAGGGGGCAACTTTACCACTGCAACAGTTTCAACACTCACGCAAGGCACTTAAACTTTTAATCGCTTCAGGAGCTCGAAAGTCACACCAATTTAACAGTGATGTTTTTAGTGTGGGGAAAAGCAGTGACTTTGCTGTGAAGTGATCTCATCCTGAACTAGAGGTACAATAGGTTTGTTTCCCTGTTGTGCAGTGATTCAGAGTGAAGTGAGCAGTGACAGAGAGGACAACCACCTATGTCACAAATTTTATTTTCTATTCAAGGTGACGCATTTAACCAGGTGGCTCTCACGAGCCCCGAGAAAATCACTTGCAGGATTATTTCCCCAATTCCCCAGAGGTTAGAGTTAAGGGGAACGGCAAGGCTCGTGCATCATCATACGCTGTGAATATGAAAGACGATTCTCACCCTCAGCATTTCAATTCCTTTCAGTTTGCTGAACACCACAGAAGCCACTTCCACAAATTATGATTCCAAGATTATTTATTTAAATGCTGAATCACCCTGAGATTTTGTTCCACAGACACGACAATGCTTTATCAGGGAGGTCGTTGTCCATGGCTGAGCCCACAGATGGTGAATACCAAAAGGCTATTCGACCGTGTAATGAATCACAGTTTAAGCCCCATTCTGGGCATGCGTGGCTTCAAGTCTCACTGCAGACCCGAGCAATCCCTCAATGCCAGTACTGACAGGGTGCTGCAGTGTTGGGAGTGCCGTTTTTCAGATGAGACGTTAAACCGAAGCACTCCCCGCCTCAACCCCCACCATCTCAGATGGCCGTAAAATAACCCACAGCCACTGCTTTGAAAACGAGCGGGGGGTGGGGGGAGGGCTCTTCCCCGGTGTCCCGGCCAATATTTACAGCTCAACCAACATCACTAAAACAGAATATCGCGGTTCGTAAGGGAAGCGGGGTTATCTTTTGTCAGGGAGCTGAAGGAAAGCAGGGCAATATGTTTCCAGAATGAGCCAGAACAAAGAGACAAGGAAACAAGAGGTGGAGAATGCACTGCAGACACTCTTACCAGTGTACCAAGGAGCTTACGCATTTAACAACCTGCATCCTAACCTAAAAAGACAAAGCTCACTTCAGTCAGGATGAGACAGAAAGGTTAGATTTTATAAGGAGGGGCTGCTTGTGGAAAAGATCTCGGGAGGAAAGACGTCTAAGGTTAGTCAAGGCCCAAGATGCTTCAGCGCTTTCAGCAAAGAAGGGGGAACAAGTGCGAAAAGAAAATAATAATTTTGAAGAGATGTTATGAAAAATATTTGTGAGGTTTGTTGAACCGAAAGTGAATGTTGGAGATGAGACATGCATATGATAGCGTATCCTGCCGCTTAAATCTCCCATGTTCGAGCACTAAATCCGAAACTCAGCTCCCTCCCAAGCCTCCCATCTTGGGATCATAGAATGGTTCCAGCAGAAAAGGACATTCGAGCCATCGTGTCTGTGCCTGCTCTCCGAAAGAGGGTCCCGCTTGGTGAATTCATAAAGGGTTCGGAAACATGTGACACCGGGCTCCTCTGCACTTGCACCTGTCTCAAAATCATCTCATTTTGATATGTTAACATGTTGTGGTGTACTCCAGGCTCCACTTTTGAACTGGTCCCTGGACATAGGGTATCAAGGCTGACGGAACTGAGTTATAGGCAGGAAGAATGTGGAGGGACAGCATTAAATAAAGGGACAGGGGGACCTCGGTGTATATGTACATAATTCATTGAAGATGACAGGGCAGGTTAAGAGAGCAGTTAATAAAGCATATAGTATCTTAGGCTTTATTAATAGGGGCATTGAATACAAGAGTAAGGAGGTCATGTTAAACTTGTATAAGACACTGGAGTACTGCGTCCAGTTCTGGGTGCCATACTTGAGGAAGGGTGTGAAGGCATTGGAGAGAGTACAGAGGAGATTCACAAGAATGATTCCCGGGATAAACAACTGTAGCTATGAGGATAGACTGGAGAGGTTGGGACTGTTTTTCTTGGAGGAAAGAAGGCTAGGAGAAGACTTGATAGAGGTATTCAAGATCCTGAGGGGTATGGACATGGTAAATAGTGAGAAACTGTTCCCACTCAAGAGAACTTCAAGAACTAGAGGGCACAGATTCAAAATAATTGGAAAAAGGAGTAAAAGTGATGCGAGGGAAAACTTTTCCACCCAGAGGGTGGTTGGAGTGTGGAGTGAACTTCCTGAAAGGGTGGTGAAGACAGACTCGATCGAGGTATTTGTAAGGGAATTGGATTGCTGTCTGAAATGAAAGAATGTGTGAGGCTATGGGGATAAGGTCGAGGGGAGTGGGACCAGGTAGAATGCTCTCTCAGAGAGCCAGTGCTGACTTGATGGGCCGAATGGCCTCCTTCTGGACTGTAAAGATTCTGTGATTATACTCTCGCCTGGTCTAGCACTGGTAAACAAAGTTTTGGGTGTCTGTGTCCATGTGTGCACGTGTGTCCATGCGTGCATGCGCGTGTGTGTGTGTGTGAGTGGTGAGTGCGTGCGCATGGGCAGCATTTTGCCCTGGTCGGGCGGGCACGGCGGCCGGATCCGGGAGCAGTCGCTCAGCGCTGTGGTGGGGTGGGGGCGGGAGGAGGGCGAGTGCGAAAGTGTGCGCATGTGCGGGGGCGAAGAGCAGTAAAAGCTCCCTGAGGCACGGAGCTGCCTCAGGGAGCTGAAGAATTTTGAAAATAAAAAATAAAGAAGTTAAAAATGTTAATAACATGTCCCCTCATGTGTCTCCGTCACACGAGCAGGGACATGTTAGAAATTAGTTTGAAAATGTTTTATTTTAATCGTTGATCGAAACCTCATCCCGCCCGTGGATGGGGTTTTGCCAAAAAAATCCACAAAGGCCGCTTGGCCTTTTTGCCTGCCCGCCAACTGACAGGCAGCGAAAAATTTCATTGAATTAGAACTTGAATGGCCTTAACAGGCCTGCTAATTGTCGGCGGGCACACTGCCAATTCCAGCGCACGCGCCCACCGATCGAAATATCGCGCGAGTGCACGATGATGCCGGGACGCTCACCCGATGTCATCGGGCGTCATTTTACACTCGTTCAGGTCAGGCACCTGCCCTCCCAAAGAGTGCAATGTTCTGCCCTATGAGTGTGTGCGTGGTGAGTGTGCCCTCTGGTTCTCGATCCGTTTACGAGCGGGAACAGTTTCTCCCTATCTACTCTGTCGAGACCCCTCATGATTTTGAAAATTTCTACCAAGTCTCCTCTTAGCCTCCTCCTCTCCAAGGAAAACAGCCCCAACTTCTCCAGCCTTTCCTCAAAACTGAAGTGTCTCATCCCTGGAACCATTTTTGTAAACCTCTTCTGCACTCTCTCCAATGTGTTCATGTCCTTCCTATAATGTGGCACCCAGAACTGTACATGGTACTCCAGGTGAGGTCTAACCAGTGTCTTATATAAGTTCATTAAAACCTCCCTGCTCTTGTACTCAATGCCCCTATTAATGAAGCGTAGAATACTGCCTGTTTTAGAAACAGCTCTCTTTACCTATACTGTCACCTTTAATGGCTTATGTATATATACACCCAGGTCTCTGCTTCTGCACGCACTTTAGAATAGTATCCTTATGTGTGTGTGTGCGTGTGTGTATGTTGTGTGCGTGCGTGCGTGTGTGTGAGATCCTGGAGGTAATCCTTTATCTCTTGACTAAATGTCATATGGATAATTTTGAGTTCAGTGATACTATGTGCTTTGTACTGTTAAGTGCTATAAGGCACAGGTCTCTGAGGACACAAGCTATATTCGAAATTCAATAGATTTGTGGAGGTGCCAAAAATTGGCATGGAGCAGCAGAAAATTAAGCGTAGAAGACAGAAGGATAATGTTCCTAGCCTCAGTCACTATTATTCTATTTTATTTAGTCGTGATGTCAAACTATTCTTCAGCTGAAGCAGAATCCTTTCGCGATTCCCCTGTGTGCCAACCGTTTAAGATCAATTATCTGTGTGGAAATAAGAGAAGGGGGTTGTTAACATGGGCTCCAGCCTTTAGCAGGAGAATCTGCGTATCACTCGGCAATTTCCCATACATCGAACCTTATTGTGGTGGCTTACATTTCAAGTGTTTCCACCCATGGCATGAGTGAGAGCTGCTGTGAGTAAGCACTGATGTGTGTACAGCTCCGCCCCATCAAGGGAAGGGAACTTCTGCCTGATTTTAATACGGGACTTGGCAAACCTATTCTTTAACCGGAAGAGCTGTTTAAAGACAAAAGTTGCCTGAAATAAAAACTACTGGGAGCTCCAAGATGAAAATTGGGCAATTCTAAACCAAATCCTTGGCACAATGCCAACCGTCTCTGGTCGAATGCATAATTCACATATCTTACAAATAAAACATATGGATTGAATTTATCATCAATCGGAAAAAAACACTCAAACTGAAAATACACCGATCTGAATTATGCTTTTTGACCTTTTATTTCTTATAATTTTGTCATTTTTTGTTAAACAAACTTTAACAAGAGGGCCAGGATTTTCAGGACGGCACCATCCGAAGGGTCCATAAGACCACATCCCCGCCATTACTGCCCACCCCCCGCAGTCATTTAACTCTTCAACAAGCATTAATTGGCTGGAGACGGGACTTCCATCCCCTCACCCGGGGGAAGGGGGGGTAGGGGGATGTCCCGCCTCAAGGAGATTGGCCAGAGGCTGTCCGGTCCCAGCAGCGCCAGAAGCCGCAGTGGACAGGGCTGGGACTGCATGCAGTCCCCAGAACCCAAGGGGTGAATTTTTCCTATGGCAGGCGGGCTGTTCGGGAGTGGGCGCGGGCGGGCATGGAGCCCGAGATCGGCCGCGCGCCGCCGCTTTACGCTGGGCGGGCCAATTAAGGCTCAGCATAACGTGCGGCTGGTAGCGCTACCCATGCGGGCAGGGGGGGAGAGAGGAGGGAGAGTCAGGGCCTGCGCTCCTTCGTGCATACGCGTGAAAGAGCGCAGAAATCTCCCCGAGGCACTGGGCTGCCTTAGGGGGATTAAGTAGGTAATAAAAACTTTTTAAAAGATAAAGTAAAAAGTTATTTAAGCGGGCCCGCCGAACGAAATATCGAAATGACACGCGATGACGTCGGGGCACACGCCTGACATCATCTCCCGCCATTTTACACATCGGCGTGTTGGGGCTGCCCCTGCACATCGACGGCAATATTCTGCCCCAAGTCTTGGGGCAAGTGTTGGTTGAGGTGGGGTGGGGGGGGGGGAATGTCGGGTGGTCTCAGGGCAGGGAGGGGAGGTGGGGCCCAAGGGGTGGGGGTGTTGGTGGAGAGGCCAGGGGTGGAGGAAGGACCTGCAGGGGCCGAACGTTCTGGGAGGGGTGGGGGTAGGAGAGGGAGACGTGAGGGTCATCTGATGTTAAGGGGGGGGGGGTGGTGGCTACTGATTGAGGTTGGGCGCAAAACACATCATAAGTGGTCAACAATTGGCCACTTAAGGGTCTCCATTGCGCCAAGAGTGGCCAGGCTGGCCTGGGCCTCGTAGGGTCGAGCGTAAAATTCCGAAGCGGTCAGGGCGAGCGGGAGCCTGGCAGGAAGGCCATCCGAGAAATGTTATGGTCACCCCACCACCCCCCCCACCACTTACGAGCCCGTCAACGGGGGCTGGTAAAATTCTGCCCGAGATGTGTAAAAGTAAGGCCATTCTTTCAGCTACCGCTTCTCGTGATAAATAAACATCCAGAATAAACGTTCAGAATAATGCATCATGGCAGCTATATTAGAATCAAAAATGGTCACAGCCATAAAACCTGTTCCTTGAAGAAAAGGGTACAATCTATAGTCATGATGTAGCAGCACCACTGGGATAATGATTGAGTTTGCTTGGTGGCGGCAGCATGCTACAATTCACTCAGGGAGTCTGAGTTGCTATGGTAACATACACTTCTACACATGTGTTTAGTCTGGAGCTATGGATAGTGATGGTAGAGGCTCCAATGTTCTTGCCATCACATGGCTGACCAGGAATCTCTCCCGCTCTTACCGCCTCCCATTGGTGTGTGTTGGAAGAATTTTCAGGCTGATACCCAACCTGTTTGGCCACACTATGAACACGCTTCCTTGACCATCAAGTCCTGGAGCGGGACTTGAACCTGGAGCTTCTGGCTCAGAGGCAGGGACACTACCCACTGAGCCACAACACCTTCCAAATTAGCTTCTCAACCCACAATAAAAACACAGCTCTTACTTTTTGTGACCTGATTGTACTTTTCCTCGCGTTATCGTAATCCAGCTGAAAAAGGCCAGGAAACTCAAATGAGACGTGAAAGAGCCAGATGCAGTTCCGGAGCTGCAGGTTGGAGACTGAAATGGATTCGGCCAACAATTTGTTTAGAAAATTATTCAAGCTGATGTCAGCTCATTGAATCTATTAAATCAAGTATCAGATCATTTCAGAGTGAAAATGCTCTGGAATATTTAATTTTTTTCCATTCATTCATGGGATGTGGGAGTCGCTGACTAGACCAGCATTTATTGCCCATCCCTAACTGCCCTTGTTGCAGAGGGCATTTAAGAGTCAACCACATTGCTGTAGGTGTGGAGTCACATGTAAGCCAGACCAGGTAAGGACAGCAAATTTCCCTTCCCTGAAGGACATTGATGAACCAGATGGGTTTTAATGACAATCAGACTTTTAACTCCAGATTTTTATTGAATTCAAATTCCACCAGCTACTGTGGTGGGATTTGAACCCCTGGTCCCCAGGACATTATCCTGGCTCTACTTGATTACCAGTCCAGTGACAATACTGCTATGTCAAAGAAGTGATCCTTTCCCCTCCCCACCCACTGACTTGGGAAAAGATGGGGGAACAAGATAGGCCATTGGTAGAAATCTGAATCAAAAATAGCGCTCGACATAAAATAAATGGAAAGGATGAAGAGTGATCAGTTTCTCTGCATTTCTCGTAGCTGTCACACTGTCCCTTTGTGCCCAGTTGCGTTCAGTGAGAGGCAACTTCAGAACATCTGCCAGAGAAGGACTATTATCATTCATGCTGGAAGCGCAGGTCTAATAATCACTGTGTGGGCAATGTGAAATGGAAAAATAATAAGACAAATGAGCAGAATGAAAAAGAGATGGAAAAATCAATTAATAAAGCAATTTACTCACAACAAATCAATGTTTGTGGCTCTACGTGGAGTAAAATGGGGCAGCCAGGGTGAACATAAGCAGCGAAACAATGAGAGCTAAAAATGCGATGAGCTAAATCGGGGCTCCAGGAGCTGTGCCTGGAGAATGTCAGCTGCTTTTAGGCCACGGCTCACATGTAGAGTCGCAGAAATATACAGCACAGAAGGAGGCCATTCGGCCCATCGTGAAAGAGCTTTCCGATTAGTCCCACCCCCCCCTTGCTCCTTCCCCACCTTTTCGCTTTCCAAGTATTTATCCAATCCCCCTTCTTGAAAGTTACTATTGAATCTGCTTCCTCTGCCCTTCCAAGGGTGCAACAACTCGATGTCTAAATAGCCAATCACCTTCAAGCTTAAATGGTTCAGATCCTTTTGCCACTGGAAACAGCCTCTCCCTTTTATGCTATCAAACCCTTCAATGTGCATTAATACAGCTGGGGGATTGGCCGTGTCGGCATTAACTATTATGTAGATAGGCTGGGGGTGTGCCCCTTGGCGAAGAGAAGGTTTAGAGGCGATCATGAGGGGCCTGGACAGAGCAGATAGGGAGAAGGTGGGAAAGTTGAAAACCAGAGGACACTGACCGAAGGCGATTGGCGAAGGAACCAGAGGCAACATGAGGAAAAGCTTTTTACGCAGCGAGTGGTCAGGATCTGGAATTCACTGCCTGAGAGCATGGCGGAGGCAGATTCAATTGTGGCTTTCAAAAGGATAATAATTGCAGGGCCACAGGGAAAAGATAGGGGGAGGTGATTGCTTTTGCAGAGAGTCGGCAAGGGAAGGGCTGGATGGCCTCCTTCTGCGCTGTAAATGTTCAATGATTCGATGCAATGCAAAGGCTCTTGCTCCTATCAGGCAGACAAGTCCACCGCTCAGCTTCGAGGCATCGGATTTTGGTTCATTGACCATCTAGTGTTCAGTTTTTAGTGACATCCTGTCCGCTTTTCCTTTAGGATTACACCTTGTCCCAGAGAGATTGGACTGATACGAGGGAATCTGCAGTTGGTATGAAGCTGTGAGCGCCAACACTCTGGCCATTGATCCGATTAGTCCAATGCTCACTGTAATTGCAGCAAATAACTGAGAATTAACTGTGCTAGCTAGTGATTCTGTGGCAAACAGCTTTAATTCTCACTTTTTTCTATCCTGGGATTTGTGAAAGGCAGCAAGGTGATCGGGGTCATTAACCTGCAAACTCAATCGTAGCCAATTGTAGCACTTGAGACTTAACTTAGTAAATTGATTGCTGTAAAGAGAGACATGGAGCTGAATTTTCCTCCCCATAGAGGGGAGGGGTTATGCAGGGGCAGGGGGGAGCAAGTGCGCCCCCGATCGGGTCCGCGCTGCCATTTTACGCGAGCGGGCCAGTTAAGGCCCGCCCGGCGTGATGCTCGCCCGGAAGCGCTGAGTGCTCCCTGTGCGGGTGGGGGATGGGGATTCCCTGAGTCGGGGCCTGTGCTCTTTCGCCCGCGCAGGAATCACGGACGTGCCTCAGGGAGATTTGTTTAAGTTTTAAGCATCTGAATAAATTAATTAAAAACTTTTAACACTTGTCCCCTCATGTGACAGTGTCACATGAGCTGGGACATACCAGTGGATTTTTAGAATAATTTTTATTGAATTTTTAAACCCTTCATGAAATCTCATCCCGCCCGTGGATGAGGTTCCATGAAAAATGTGAAGGCCGCCTGGGCTCTTCGCCTGCCCCGCCAACCTTAAGGTTGGACGGGCAGCTCATTTAATTATATCAATTCGTTTTTAACAGGCCTTAATAGGCGTTTGACAGTTCGGTGGGCGCGCAGCCAGACTGCCGAACTGAAAATCTAAATGACGCGCGGTGACGTTGGGACGCACGCCCAACGTCACCCCGCATCACTTTATGCGTCGGCGAGCAGGCCCCACCCCTGCTTGCCCACCGGAAAATTCTCCCCATGCAGTTGAAGCTTTTCGTCTTGCACTCATCAGGACAGATGCAAGAATGCCGAATTTCAGAGGGAGCAACAATTTATACTGCATGAGAAAAGGGTGCTGGGTAGTTGGCAAGTTGACTCTGATTGGTTGAGGCATTGCCATGGAAAATGCACCAGGGAACTATTGTTCCCTCATGCTTTTGTTTAATTCAAAACTTTGTTTAATTCCCTTCTGCAGGCAAAAGGAACATGTCAAGGCATTGCACCAGGCAGAAATACGGGAGGGATAATAGTTCCGTGGTGCATTCTCCATGGCAACACCTCGACCAATCAGAGCAAACTTGCCAACGCTTTCCTCATGTGGTTTTCAATTGTTGCTCTCTTCGAAATTTGGCATTCTTGCATTTGTCCTGATGAGTGTAAGGTGAAAAGCTTTGACAGCATGTCTCTTTTTTCTGCAATACCCAAATTGATTTGTCCCAGGTGCTTGAACTGAGTGCTATAGATTTTGGTATTTGAAGATTATGGGGCAGAATTTTGCGGCCTCTCCTGCAGGTGGGATTTTCCTGTCCTGCTGAAGTCAATGGGTATTTGCACAGCTCGCAGCATTTTACAGCCCCACCCTCGCCATGACGGGGCTGTAAAATTCCGCCCCATGGCACCACTAAAATTATAGCCCGTGTGAACCTATGTGTGTGTCTACAGGTATACAGATGGGCACATGTGCCTATGTGTGTGCACATGTGCTCCTTATGGACATATTAATTTACATGCAGGGGCTCAAACTTGTGGGAGGTTAAGCATTTTATCTGACCTTTTCTGCACTCACTGCGCAGTCAGGTTTTAACATGTTCTCTCCGATTCTGTCTTCATGCATATTCGATGCAGCAGCAAAAGCAGGATACAGCAGGTGCCAGGGCAGTCTTAAAGTGACACTTCCAAGCAGGCAGATCATTGCAAATTGTGCTACAGGATTGTTTGGTCTGCATTAGCCACCTGAAACATCCATTTTTGAGGCGCTGAATAAAATTGCTTCACTGCGCTATAACTTTGTGAAATTAATACATTTTTATGAGGATCGTCCAGCACAGAAGGAAGCCCATTTGGCCCATCATGCCTATGCTGGCTCTTTAGAAGAGATATCCAATTAGTCCCTGCTCTTTCCCCAAAGCCCTCGCATTTTTCCTCCTCAAATATTTATCCAGTTCGCTTTTGAAAGTCACTGTTGAATCTGCTTCCCTTTAGGACAGCACATTCCGCTGCCACTCACCGTGTAAAACGATAGCACGGAAGGCGGCCTTATGGTGCGGTGGGTAGTGTTCCTGCCTCTGAGCCAGAAACACTAGGTTCAAATCCCACTCTGGGATTTGATGACCAAGGGAAGCGTGATGATAATGTGGTCAAACGGGTTGAGTATCAACCTGTTAATCCTTCCAGCACATGGAAACGGTAAATGCGGGAGAGATTCCTGGTCAGCTATGTGCCGGAAAGAACGTTGGAGCCTCTACCATAGCTCCAGACTACAACATGTGGGTAAAAGTGTGTGTTGCCACAGCAACTCAGGCTCCCTGAGCAATACACTCTGCTGCACAGGTTTTGAGAGTAGGTTTGTCCAAATAACAGGCAGTACAAATCACATTAAAACTGCCAGATAATGCTACCTAAATAACAGCAATTCATCATTGCATTAGTGACCAGCAATGGCAAGAGGGCGCTTAAAATAGTTTGCCACTTTACAACGACAATACATTTGTAGCCATGGAAATAGAATGAAAGTTCCCATGTAATGTGTCGCTTTGGCAGCTTTTATAAATATATAAAAAAACAAAGGCTCGATTAGAATTCCTTTTTTTTCGTTGTGGAAAACAGTGAGGATGCTGGATGCGGCATAGGTTACATGAAAGTTAGACACCAGTGAGTTCAATTTGAAAAGATATTAGGTAGCATTAGCAACAAAAGAAAGAACAAGGGCTAAGCCGAACACTGATCTGTTGTTGCTATCCTCAGGTACCCTGTACTTTAATGAAAAATGCAATTTTGTTTTCATCTGCCCAATTGGGAAGTTTTCCCGGGAAGTTCCAGAGCTTCATTTTTTAAAAAAAAAGACTCTTTTTCTTTTCAACTGTCAATTGTCGTTTTAATCAACAAGTTTAAACTTGACTTCAGGTCAACGACGTTGGCTACGTACAGCAGTCATACCTAAAGTACAGAAAGAGGGTCTGTCATGATGATAACACAGGTGGTTGGTAATGTAAGTGGTGAGGAGGACAGAGAGAGGCCGCAAAGGGATATTGAGAGGTTGGATGAGTGGGCAAGAATATGGCAGGTGGAATACAATTATTGTTGTGTGTTGGTATGTTGACGAGCAAAGGAATGGTCGCAGAGATGTAGATATGCCTGAACAATAACTGGTTTATTGCACGAGCATATACAGGGGAGGCGATGACGTAGTGGTATTGTCACTGGACTATTAATCCAGAAACCCAGGGAAATGCTTCAGGAACCCAGGTTCAAATCCCGCCATGGCAGAGGGTGGAATTTCAATCCACTAAAAATCTGGAATTAAAAGTCTAATGGTAACCATTGTTCACTAATGTCCTTTATGGATCTGCCATCCTATGACTCCCGACCGCACAGCAATGTGGTTGACTCTTAAACACCCTCTGAATGAGAGGCAATTAGGGATGGGCAATAAATGCTGTCCTAGTGACGCCACATGCAATAAATAAAAAAAACAACACTACAGGTATTACTCAATCTAAGCCATGGGCTTTGGTCCTTCTAGACTCCTGTCGCTCATCATACATCATCAGGTGTTTCTCCAGTCCCACCCGTTAATCTAACACTACATTCCCTCCCAGCCCATTTTCAAATTTCTCCACTCAAAGTTATGGAATATTCTACCCCAGGGAGCTGCAAATGAGCATACTCAAGACAGAGATTGATGGCTTTTTGGACTTTAGGGGAATTAAGGGATACAGGGACAGTGCAGGAAGGTGGGGTTGAGGTAGCAGGTCAGCCATGATCTTGTTGAGTGGCGGAGCAGTCTCGAGGGACTGAATGACCTACCCCAGCTCCAATTTCTTGTGTTCTTAGACACAGGGGTTTCAGCAATGTTCCAATTGGTTTCAGCAGCCCAGGGTAGGAAGAGGAGCAGAACAGTCAGCATTCTTGGCTCTTGAGTGATGTACACTGACTCCCACTGAAAAGTAGATGTGTGTGGTCGCCAGGTAATGGAATGGGGCTCAGGTGTGAAGACCTCTGCGGTCAGATAGTCCGCGTACACATGAAGAATCACCAGATGGGTAGTAAGTATTGGACCATTCCCAACGCCTGCGGACTTGCATCCCCAGCAGCTGTTATGTTTTCAGAGAAGGGGAAGGGAAGAAAATTAGCGAGAAAATTGTTGCCTTGAGGTGTGACTGTTCCAACAACGTCTTGAACAGCATCCCATTGTTGACCCTCTGTTAACTTCCAAGTCTTCCAAAACTCCACTGCCTGGGTATTAACCTGATCACAGCAAGTCCCATTCCACCATCACCCCTGTGCTTGCTGACCTACATTGACTCCCGGTCCAGCAGCTCCTGCGTTTAAAATTCTCATCCTTATTTTCAAATCCCTCCTTGGCCTTCTGATCTCTGTAATCTCCTCCAGCCCCACAATGTTGTGATGGTCGGGCGTGGCCTTCAATGCAGACACCAGCCCTGACGTGCGACGAGGGGGGTCTTATTCCGATGAACCCACAATCAGAGGATACCCCCCCACAAAAAGCCGCTGTTCCCATTCATGGAGTTAGTGCAGGAAAAGGACTCACGACACCAGGGCTCGAAGAAAATGTCTGTTCCTCAGCCTGTTCGCAACCACCAGCTTCTGAGAGTAAAAAAGTGGCAACGCTGAGATTCTGGCACAGAAATAAATGACCATGTGTGCTCATTGGCCAAATAATTGTCTGGCAATGCAACCCAAGTACGCTTCAGTGAATAAACTCCAAATCTAATGAAAGTCACAGAGTCTTTACAGCAAGATAGGAGGCCCTTCAGCCTGGCGGCAAGGCATAGCATGAGAAACAGAAGCGGGATTAGACCATTCGGCCCCTCAAGCCTGCTCCACCATTCAACACGATCATGGCCGAACTCTCACCTCAACTCCACTTTCCCGCCCACTCCCCATATCCCTTGATTCCCTGAAAGATCAGAAATCTGTCTATCCCAGCCTTAAATGTATTCAACGATGGAGGATCCACAACCCTCTGGGGTAGAGAATTCCAAAGATTCATAACCCTCTGAGTGGAGAAATTTCTCCTCATCTCAGTCCTAAAGGATCGGCCCCTTATCCTGAGACTGTGCCCCCGTGTTCTAGATTCCCCAGCCAGTGAAAACAATCTCTCAGTATCTACCTTGTCAAACCCCTTCAGAATCCTGTATGTCTCAATCAGATCACCTCTCATTCTTCTAAGCTCCAGACAATATAAACCCAATTTACTCAGCCCCCCATCATAGGACAACCCCCTCTTCCCAGGGACCAATTTAGTGAATCTTCACTCTACCACCTCCAATGCAACCATATCCTTCCTTAAATTTGGAGACCAAAACTGCTCACACTACTCCAGACCCCTACACAATTGTAACACAACACCCTTCTTCTGCTACTCTAATTCGCTTGCAATGAAGGCCAAAATGCTATTTATCTTCCTTATTACTTGCCATTACCTGCATGCTACCTTTCTGTCAGCATCTGCGGAGAGGAACACAGTTAATGTTTCAAGTCCATATGACTCTTCATCAGAACTAAGGAAAAATAGAAATGAGGTGAAATATAAGCTGGTTGAGGGGGATGGGACAAGTAGAGCTGGATAGGGGGCCAGTGATTGCTGGAGGCAAGGAAGAGATTGCCAAAGATGTCATAGACTAAAGGACAAAGGGGTGTTGACGGTGGTGATATTAGCTAAGGAATGTGCTAATGGTGACATTAAGGGTAGAAAGCAGGACAAGCAAGTGACAGATAGCCCTAGTGGGGGTGGAGTAGGGGGAAGGGATCAAAATGGGCTAAAAGGTGAAACAATGAATGGAAATACATTTAAAAATAATAGAAATAGGTGGGAAAAGAAAAATATATATTAAAAAAATATATATATTAAAAATATATAAATTATTGGAAAAAGGGGGATCGGAAAGGGGGTGGGGATGGACGAGAGAGTTCATGATCTGAAATTGTTGAACTCAATGTTAAGTCCAGAAGGCTGTAAAGTGCCTAATCGGAAGATGAGGTG
The DNA here is from genome assembly GCF_964194155.1 of Cetorhinus maximus. Taxonomy (NCBI): domain Eukaryota; kingdom Metazoa; phylum Chordata; class Chondrichthyes; order Lamniformes; family Cetorhinidae; genus Cetorhinus; species Cetorhinus maximus. The sequence goes on along the minus strand of NC_135898.1, from coordinate 21,797,247 downwards.
CTGTTCCTCCAGTTTGCTTTGAGCTTCACTGGAACATTGCAGCAGGCCAAGGTCAGACATGTGGGCATGAGAGCAGGGTGGTGTGTTGAAATGGCAAGCGACAGTGAGGTCTGGGTCATGCTTGCAGACAGACCGAAGGTGTTCCACAAAGCGGTCACCCAGTCTGCGTTTGGTCTCTCCAATGTAGAGGAGACCGCATTGGGAGCAGCGAATGCAGTAGACTAAATTGAGGGAAGTGCCAGTGAAGTGCTGCTTCACTTGAAAGGAGTGTTTGGGCCCTTGGACAGTGAGGAGAGGGGAAGTAAAGGGGCAGGTGTTGCACCTTCTATGGTTGCATGGGAAGGTGCCGTGGGAGGGGGTTGAGGTGTAGGTGGTGATGGAGGAGTGGACCAGGGTGTCCCGGAGGGAACCATCCCTGCGGACTGCCACCGGGGGGGGTGAAAGGAAGATGTGTTTGATGATGGCATCATGCTGGAGTTGGTGGAAATGGCGAAAGATGATCCTTTGAATGTGGAGGCTGGTGGGGTGATAAGTGAGGACAAGGGGGACCCTATCACGGTTCTTGGAGGGAGAGGAAGGTGTGAGGGCGGATGTGCGGGAGATGGGCCGAACACAGTTGAGGGCCCTGTCAACCACCGTGGGTGGAAAACCTCGGTTAAGGAAGAAGGAAGACATGTTAGAGGAACTGTTTTGGAAATTGGCATCATCGGAACAGATGCGACGGAGGCGAAGGAACTGAGGGAATGGGATGGAGTCCTTACAGGAAGCGGGGTGTGAGGAGCTGTAGTCGAGGTAGCTGTGGGAGTCGGTAGGCTTGTAATGGATATTGGTGGACAGTCTATCACCGGAAATTGAGACAGAGAGGTCAATGAAGTGAAGGGAAGTGTCAGTGATGGGCCATGTGAAAAAGATGGAGGGGTGGAGATTGGAAGCAAAATTAATAAATTTTTCCAGGTCCAGACGAGAGCATGAAGCAGCACCAAAGCAGTCATCGATGTACCAGAGAAAGAGTTGTGGGAGGGGGCCTGAGTAGGACTGGAACAAGGAATGTTCCACATACCCCATAAAGAGACAGGCATAGCTGGGGCCCGTGTGGGTACGCATAGCCACACCTTTTATTTGGAGGAAGTGAGATGAGTTTAAGGAGAAATTGTTCAGTGAAAGAACAAGTTCAGCCAGAAGGAGGAGAGTGGTGGTGGATGGGGATTGTTCGGGCCTCTGTTCGAGGAAGAAGCGGAGAGCCATCAGACCATCCCGGTGGGGGATGGAGATGTAGAGGGATTGGACGTCCATGGTGAAGAGGAGGCGGTTGGGGCCAGGGAACTGGAAATTGTTGATATGATGTAGGGCATCAGAGGAATCACGGATGTAGGTGGGAAGAGACTGGACAAGGGGAGAGAAAATGGAGTCAAGATAGCAAGAAATGAGTTCCGTGGGGCAGGAACAGGCTGACACGATCGGTCTGCCGGGACAGTCCTGTTTGTGGATTTTGGGGAGGAGACAGAAGCGGGCCGTCCGAGGTTGGGACATTTTGTCTCTGACATCTTTGGCAATCTCTTCTTTGCCTCCACCTATCACTGGCCCTCTATCCAGTTCTACCTGACAAAACCCCCCTCAACCAGCTTATATTTCATCTCATTTCTATTTTTCCTTAGTTCTGATGAAGAGTCATACGGACTCGAAACGTTAACTGTGTTCCTCTCCGCAGATGCTGTCAGACCTGCTGAGCTTTTCCAGCCATTTTTGTTTTTGTTTCAGATTTCCAGCATCCGCAGTATTTTGCTTTTATGCTACCTTTCTGTGTTTCTTGTACGAGTGCACCCAAGTCCCTCTGAACATCAAGATGTCCTCCTATTTCTTGAGCCAAGGTTTCGCCCCACTGTGGTTGACAGGACCCTCAACCATGTCCGACCTATTTCCCACACTTCCACTCTCATCCCTTACCCTCCCTCCCAGAAACATGATAGGGTCCCCCTTGTCCTCACTTATCACCCCACCAGCCTCCGCGTTCAAAGGATCATCCTCCACCATTTCCGCCAAATCCAGCATGATGCAACCACCAAACACATCTTCCTCTCCCCTCCTCTGTCACCATTCCTTAGGGACTGTTCCATCCAGGACACCATGGTCCATTCCTCTATCACCCCCAGCTTCTCATCCCCTTCCCACGGTGCCTTCCCATGCAATCACAGAAGGTGCAACACCTGCTCCTTTACCTCCTCTCTCCTCACTATCCAAGGGCCCAAAGACTCCTTTCGAGTGAAGCAGCATTTCACTTGCACTTCCCTCAATTTAGTCTACTGCATTCGCTGCTCCCAATGCGGTCTCGTCTACATCGGTGAGACCACCTGGTTGACCACCTTGCGGAACACCTTCGGTCTGTCCACAAGCATGACCCAGACCTCCCTGTCGCTTGCCATTTCAACACACCACCCTGCTTTCATGCCCACGTGTCCATCCTTGGCCTGCTGCAATGTTCCAGTGAAGCTCAATGCAAACTGGGGGAATAGCACCTCACCTTCCGACTAGGCACTTTACAGCCTTCTGGACTCAACACTGAGTTCAACAACTTCAGGCTATGAACTCTATCCTCCATTGTGTTCTTTTTAAAAAAAAATTTTCTCTTTCTTTTCTTCAACCCCCTCCTCCCACAGGGCCAGCCTGTAACTTGTTCTCATGTTTTGCTTTCATAGAGCACTGGTCTTTGTTCTGCAATTAACACACTCTGCCATCTGACCTTTCCGCCACTATTAGCACCTGCCTTAGTCTTTAACATTATCATCACCACTCCCTTTGTCTTGTGCCCGTGAGCTTTTTGTCAAATCCCTCCTGAGCTGCCACCTATCCCCGACCTTCTACTTTGCTCCACCTGCTCCACCCCCATATAAAGCCCATCACATTTCTACTTCTCTTTAGCTCTGAAGAAGAGCATTATGGGCTCGAAACGTTAACTCTGTTTCTCTCTCCACAGATGCTGCCAGACCTGCTGAGTTTTTCCAGCATTTCCTGTTTTTATTTCAGATTTCCAGCATCCGTAGTATTTTGCCTTTATCAACATTTACAAGTTTCATGCTGTTTAAAACAATATTCTGCTTCTCTATTCTGAAGTAAATAAACTGATTGAGGGAGCTCTTCAATCAAATATCTGCATGGATAATTAGAATCATGTGTAACTGGACTGATTTAACTTACAACACTATCTACAAACAGGGGCGATGAGAATTCTTTTTTACGCAGTGAGTTGGATGATGTGGAATGCACTGTTGGAAAGTTGGGTGGTGGCAGATTCAGTCAAAGGTTTTATACATTTGGACGTGAAACATTTGCAGGGTTATGGGCAAAGAGCAGGGAGTGGGGCTAATGGGATAGCAGCAGACTCAATCTGCGGGTCATTATGCAGTCACACATCGCGAATAAAGATTGAAAAATACATCTTGTGACATCTCGTGGGCAGCTTTTGTATTACAGCCGCTGAATTTATCCATTAAAGCCAAACAAACCTTTTCCTTGTGATTGTAAGAATGTAATAAGAATGGTTTTGTTAAAAGTTGGACTGTCCCTTTAAGAATAGTCCTGTCTTGTAAGATCACATGAGCTGTGTAAACCAATGTGTTAGCAGCGCGGGCTATCTCCACAGGCAGAGTAGAGATAGAGATGGAGTTGAAAGAACATGTATAGTTGCTGCTGGCTGTATTGTAAATAAATCTAATATTTCCACTTAGAAAGTTGTCTACAGATCAACTCTGTTACAAATAGGCAACTTGGCCACTCTACAACAAACTGGCGATGAGGATAAATCAGGCTAAATCAAGATAAATTGGAATTGGTACTGTACCTCACCCAGCAATTGTGAGTATCAATGTTCGCTTAAAATAACAGAAGATATACTCACCCAAAATGCCATAATTTGGTAGAATCAATCCCTTTGAGCCAGCCACAGACGATTGGTCTCAGTATATGGAACGCGAACGAAATCACAGGGGCAGAGAAGAGGCGAGCGATCCTCTTGCGTACTTGTGGGAGCAAAACCTACAGTTTGACGGCACCCAGTGCCCCAAATTTGAAGAACTTCAGAGAATTGGTATACCTCGTGAAGGGACATTTTCAACCCAACCCAAGCTCTCAGTCACGATGCAGATGTTCTGATTTAATTCGCGAAATAGGGCTCCGGGTGAGACAATTTCTAGCTACGTGGCGAATTTGAAGCAACTAAGGGAACGTTGTGAGTTTGGTGAGACTCTGAACAATATGCTCAGATATCATTTAGTGTGTGGTGTGAAGGAAGACACTATTCAGAGAAGATTGCTGGCTGAAGCGAATCTGGATTTTAAGAAAGCATTGGAAATAGCGCTGGCCATGGAAAGCACTGTGAGAGATTCACAAACAATACGAGGGGCGCAAAATGGCGGCGTACTCCAAATCGGGCAGGAATAGTCAGCTGAAAGTGGCGCAAAAAAGCGAGACTCCGCCGCGAAGCGGGAAACATGCTAATTGAAAAATAAGAAGAAATAATTTAGCAGCTAAATCGAAGAACAACTTTAATCGATGTGGAAACAATCAGTCTTCTACCAATTGGCAGTCTAAAAAAGTAGAATGTTACTTTTGTCACAGAAGTGGACATGTAATGAGACAGTGCACAGAGAGATTTAAACAGGCTTACAAACAACAGAAGAAGCCCAATGAAGCCTACAGTGTGGAAGAGCCTGAAACAACAAATTCTGACATTTATTCATTGTTTAACATGAAAGCTGGGAAGACAGAGCCAATATTTGTTACAGTGCAAGTGAATGGTAAACCTGTAAAATTGGAAATAGACACGGGAGCTTCCACTACTGTAATTGGAGAACACGCTTTCAGATATTTAAATAATGGTGAACATCCATTAAATTTGGAACAAACATCTGCCAAGCTGAAAACATGCACAAGCAAAGAAATCCAAGCAAAAGGTATCAGCAGAGTAACTGTCCATTATAGAAACCAATCGACACAGCTAACGGTGATGGTGTTGAGAGGCAGGGAACCAAGCCTTCTAGGGCGAAACTGGTTAAGGGAAATCAACCTCAATTAGCCAGTGAGTTTTCAAACGGAAGCTGGAAGACGTCGTGTCTTGAAAAAGGAACAAGGCAAAGTATGGCAGAAAGAGCCTGGAGAGTCCAAGGACCGCAACAGGATGAAAAAGGGAGTGTGTAAGGACTCAACAGCCTGAAGAAATGCAGCCTATCTCAAACAAAAACATGGAAGAACAGCAGAAGGAACTCAAGGAAGATCCTGCTGAATGACAGAGTTCAAGACGAAGTGACTAACCTTCGCAAGGAAGAGGAAAACCTGTTAAAAAACCTTCACACACGACAAGATTCCCTCAGGTCAAAGTTTGTGCCCCGGAACAGTACAAAGAGAAGCAGAAAGAATTCGGCACCTCTCTGAACAAACTGAAGAACCAGGCGGCAGAGAAGACGCATCAATGTTCAATTTTCCAGGAGGCAGCCAACAGATACAAAAAAGAGACAGAAGAGCTGAAGAACCAGCTAAATGAAGCCAAAGAGGCTTTGAAAATAAAAACCAGAGAGCTTTCCAAGGTGCGAGCAGATAACGGAGTTTCAGGAGACTCAGCTACTGAGCTAAGACAAGTTCAGATTTCACCTGAGAGAAGTCTGGCTGACAGCGAAGTCAGAATGGTTGACAAAACTAAATTCTGGGGTAGAAAGAAGAAGACAAAAAGGAAGAAATTTCCGAAAAGACAATAAAATGGTGGCTGGTGGCACATTCAAAGGAGGCAATCAACAAATTATTGAACTGTGCCTACTTTGATATTATTCCGGCCCCTCACAATGTTTTGCTGGATGTTGATGCTGAAGGTAAAATCAAAGAGACACAAGTTGCTTCAAAGGCCTTCTCTGGAAAGAATTCTAGATGCTGTAGACAAATATGAAGAAGTTAACAGGTGATTCGCCGGAGACTAAGCTTGCACGCTTTCTTTTCCATGACAGAACGACCCCCGCGCCCCCCACACACGACAATAGGAGCAAACCTGCAGAATTGTTGATGAGATGCCATCTTAGGACAAGACTGAGCCTAATATTTCCAAATTTGGAGGGGGAGGTGGAGAAGAGTCAAGAAAACCAAAAAGCTGCGTGTGACTTGCATAGTCGTGAGAGACAATTTATTGTTGGAGAAGCAGTATATGTAAAGAGTGTCGGTAGAGGACACTTGGCTACCTGGTTGTTATGACACAGCAGTTGGTAAAGGCTGAGTTATGTAAAATCCCAGGGGGAAACTTTAAACAACTGTCATAACCTAAATTTTCAATTGGTATGTTTTGAATTGCAGCTCTAAATTCAGGAATAAGACCACCAGAGAGGTTGTATATCAAACTAAATGAGACATTTATTAATTTACAACAACTTAAACACATACACATGGCTACAATTACAACCATCATAACTTTTAACAAATTCCCAAATTAATTTCCACTAAGGCAACAATAACCAATAGACTTTAAGCAGACACCAGGCAAAGCATTTTCACCTTACAAATTCAAAATGGATTCCTTTCAATTTGGTTCCTTTGCAGACAGTTGTAGGCTTACAGCAGCTTAGATCTTACATGCCTCCGACCTGCACACACAAAGCCTCTCAGGTTATACCCAGCCTTTCTCTTTGAACGTAAACTCTCAATGTATCACCAGGCCCTTTGAACTCCACCTCTTCTAACAATAAAACCCCTTTCATAGTACCAATTTTATTAGTAATATACACATATTGCTTGGTGTCTCCTAGCTAGGTGCAAGATTTCACTCCCGCTCTTGAATGCTCCATTCAACAAAATGCAAATGTACCTCTGTTTACATCTGAAAACTACTACACATCGAAGCACCCAGACTAGCTGGCGTCAATCCAATCAACACACACACAGACTAAACCTCTATATAAAAAAATAATTTCCAATAACATTCGATACATTAATACCTCTTCCTGACACTGGTAAAGTAAGTTCAGTGACTGGACCATTATCATACCACGTGGTATTGGAAGGTCGGATCGCCTGTAGGCATGTGAACCAATTAAGAAAAAGAGAGATACTACAACAAAATATGGTTCCGCCTGTAAACGTTACTGAACCAGCATTTCCTGTTGAAAATGCTCAACCAAGGACTGACATATCTGATGTCTCTATCAGACACTGAACTGCAAGTGCCCACTGAGACACCTGATGTTCATGCAGTTCCAGAGAATGTGGTTCCTGAAAAAAGAATCTGAAATCGATGTTCCACATGAACCAGGAAACCACCTGAATGACCGAACTTGTAAATTTCATGACCTGTATAAATATTATAATGTCATGAGATAAATATACTTGTAAATACAATATGTACAGCAAAGTTAAAGGGGGAGGAATGTAGTAATTATGGTTTTGTTAAACGTTGGACTGTTCCTTTCAGAATAGTCCTGTGATGTAAGATCACGTGATCTGTGTAAAGCAATGTGTTAGCAGCACGGGCTACCTCCACAGTCCATAGAGATGGAGTTGAATACACGTGTAGTTGCTGCTGGCTGTATTGTAAATAAACCTAATGTTTGCACTTAGAAAATTGTCTGTAGATCAACTCTGTTACAAACAGGCGACAAGGCCACACTATAACAAAGAATAATCCCATTCTTGGTAAATTAGAATTCCACCATCGTTCCCCTAAGTAACCAACCCCAACATCTTTTCTCCCGCTGGTCGAGGTTGACTGTCTCACTAATGGGCATGCAGTGCAATGTTTAACGGGGGATGTGGCGAATTCCAATCAGGAGCAAGAATCCTGGTGGATCTTACATTCCTCGATGCAGGTGGGAGGAGGTCATTCAGCTCCTTAGACAGTTCCACTCTCTAATTAGATTGTAGCATACCTTTACGTCAGCACCATTTCCCTAGTTATCCTCCATATCTCCAGACACCTGTCCCCAAGCAAAAGCTACCGGTCCTGAAAGCCTCAAGCCTTTTGGAATGAGTTACTCCTAGCACCTCAGGAACCTATATCCGATCATCCAGGAACCTGTATCCCAGCACCCTGTGAATCTGTATCCCAGCACCCAGTGAACCTGAATCCCAGCACCCAGTGAAACTGCATCCCAGCACCCAGTGAAACTATATCCTAGCACTCCAGAAACCTATACTCTAGCACCCCAGGAACCTGTACCCCAGCATCCCAGGAGCTTGTATCCCAGCACTTCAGGAACCTGTATCCCAGCACCCCAGGAGCCTGTATCCCAGCAGCTCAGGAACCTGTATCACAGCACCCCAGGAGCTTGTATCCCAGCACTTCAGGAACCTGTATCCCAGCACTCCAGGAACCTGTATCCCAGCATTCCAGGAGCTTGTATCCCAGCACTTCAGGAACCTGTATCCCAGCACTCCAGGAGCTTGTATCCCAGCAGCTCAGGAACCTGTATCACAGCACCCCAGGAGCTTGTATCCCAGCACTCCAGGAACCTGTATCCCAGCACTCCAGAAACCTATATCCCAGCACTCCAGGAACCTGTATCCCAGCACCCCGGGGACCTTACCCCAGCACCTCAGGAACATGTATCCCAGCATCCCAGAAACCTGTAACCCAGCACCCCAGAAACCTGTATCCCAGCACTCCAGGAACCTGTATCCCAGCACCCCAGAAACCTGTATCCCAGCACCCCAGAAACCTGTATCCCAGCACTCCAGGAACCTATATCCCAGCACTCCAGGAACCTGTATCCCAGCACTTCAGGAACCTGGATCCCAGCACCCTAGGAGCCTGCATCCCAGCACCTCAGGAACATGTATCCCAGCACCCCAGAAACCTGTATCCCAGCACTCCAGAAACCTGGATCCCAGCACTCCAGGAACCTCTATCCCAGCTCTACAGAAACCTGTATCCCAGCACCCCAGGAGCCTGTATCCCAGCACCCCAGGAACCTCTATCCCAGCTCTACAGAAACCTGTATCCCAGCACCCCAGGAGCCTGCATCCCAGCACCTCAGGAACATGTATCCCAGCACCCCAGAAACCTGTATCCCAGCACTCCAGGAACCTATATCCCAGCACTCCAGGAACCCGTATCCCAGCATCTCAGGAAAATGTATCCCAGCACCCCAGAAAACTGTACTGTCCCATCAGCAGGACAGGCCCAGCAGAGGTAGTGGCACAGTTGTATACATTCGAGAGGGAGTTCCCCTGAAAGTCATCAACATCGACTCCAAACCCCATGAAGTCTCTTGGCATCAGGTCAAACATGGGCAAGGAAACCTCCAGCTGATTACCACGTACCACCCTCCCTCAGCTGATGATTCAGTGCTCCTCTATGTTGAACACCACTTGGAGGAAGCACTGAGGGTGGGAAGGGCAACAAATATGGGGGATTAAATGTCCATCACATTGAGCCACAAAAGTGGCTCAGTAGCACCACTACTGACCGAGCTGGCCGAGTCCTAAATGACATAGCTGTTAGACTGGGTCTGCGGCAGCTGGTGAGGGAACTAGCAAGAGGGAAAAACATACTTGACTTCATCCTCACCAACCTGCCTGCCGCAGATGCATCTGTCCATGGCAGTATCAGTAGGAGTGACCACCGGACAGTCACTGCGGAGACGATGTGCTGCCTTGACATTGAGGATATCCTCCATTGTGCTAAATGGTATAGATTTTGAACAGGTCTAGAAACTCAAGACTGGGCATCCATGAGGCGCTGTGGGCCATCAGCAGCAGCAGAATTGTACTCAAACATAATCTGTAACCTCATGGCCCACGATATCCCCCACTCTACCATTACCATCAAGCCAGGGGATCAACCCTGGTTCAATGAAGAGTGCAGGAGGGCATGCCAGGAGCAGCACCAGGCATACCTAAAAATGAGGTGTCAACCTGGTGAAGCTAAAGCACAGAACAACTTGCGTTCCAAACAGCATAAGCAGCAAGTGATAGACAGAGCTAAGCGATCCTACAACCAATGGATCAGATATAAGCTCTGCAGTCCTGCCGCATCCATTCATGAATGGTGGTGGACAATTAAACAACTCACTGGAGGAGGGGACTCCACCAATATCCCCATCCTCCTTGACGGAGGAGCCCAGCACATCAGTGCAAAAGATAAGGCTGATGCATTTGCTACAATCTTCAGCCAGAAGTACCGAGTGGATGATCCATCTCTGCCTCCTTCGGAGGTCCCCAGCATCACAGATGCCAGTCTTCAGCCAATTTGATTCACTCCACGTGATATCAAGAAACGGCTGAAGGCACTGGATACTGCAAAGGCTATGGGCTATGACAATATTCCGGCAATAGTACTGAAGACTTGTGCGCCAGAACTTGCCGTGCCCCTAGCCAAGCAGTTCCAGTACAGCTATAACACTGGCATCTACCCGGCTATGTGGAAAATTGCCCAGGTACGTCCTGTACACAAAAAGCAGGACAAATCCAACCCGGCCAATTACTGCCCCATCAGTCTACTCTCCATCATCAGTACAGTAATGGAAGGCGTCATCAACAGTGCTATCAAGCAGTACTTGCTTAGCAATAACCTGCTCACTGATGCCCAGTTTGGGTTCCACCAGGGCCACTTGGCTCCTGACCTTATTACAGCCTTGGTTCAAACATGGAGAAAAGAACTGAACTCCCGAGGTGAGGTGAAAGTGACTGCCCTTGACACCAAAGCCACATTTGACCGAGTGTGGCATCAAGGAGCCCTAGAAAAACCGGAGTCAATGGGAATCAGGGGGGAAACTCACCACTGGTTGGAGTCATACCTAGCACAAAGGAATATGGTTGTGGTTATTGGAGGTCAGTCATCTCAGCTCCAGATCATCACTGCAGGAGTTCCTCAGGGTAGTGTCCTCGGCCCAACCATCTTCAGCTGCTTCATCAATGACATTCCTTCCATCATAAGGTCAGAAGTGGGGATGTTCACTGATGATTGCACAATGTTCAGCACCATTTGCGACTCCTCAGATACTCAAGCAGTCCATGTCCAAATGCAGCAAGACCTGGACAATATCCAGGCTTGGGCTGACAAGTGGCAACTAACATTCACACCACACAAGTGTCAGGCAATGACCATCTCCAAAAAGAGAGAATCCAACCATCATCTCTTGATGTTCAATGGTATTACCATCACTGAATCCCCCACTATCAACATCCTGGGGTTACCATTGACCAGAAACTGAACTGGACTTGCCATATAAATACTGTGGCTACAAGGGCAGGTCAGAGGCTAGGAATTGTGCGACGAGTAACTCACCTCCTGACTCCCCAAGGCCTGTCCACCATCTACAAGGCACCCGTCAGGAGTGTGATGGAATACTCCCCACTTGCCTGGATGAGTGCAACTCCCACAACACTCAAGAAGCTTGACACCATCCAGGACAAAGCAGCCCACTTGATTGGCACCACACCCACAAACATTCACGCCCCCCACCACTGATGCACAATAGCAGCAGTGTGTATCACCTACAAGATGCACTGCAGGAATCCACCAAGGCTCCTTAGACAGCAGCTTCCAAACCCACGACCACTACCATCTAGAAGGACAAGGGCAGTGGATAGATGGGAACACCACCACCTGGAAGTTGCACTCCAAATCACTCACCATCCTGACTTGGAAATATATCACCATTCCTTCACTGTCGCTGGGTCAAAATCCTGGAACTGCCTCACTAACAGCACTGTGGGTGTACCTATGCCACATGAACTGCTGCAGTTCAAGAAGGCAGCTCACCATCACCTTCTCAAGGGCAATTAGGGATGGGCAATAAATGCTGGACTAGCTAGCGAAGCCCACATCTGATGAATGAATAAAAAAAGATCTCAGGAACCTGTATCCCAGCACCCCATCAACCTGTATCCCAGCACTCCAGGAACTTGTATCCCAGAAATCTGTACCCCATGACACCAGGAACCTGTATCTCAGGAACCTGTATACCAGCAGTCCAGGAACCTGTATCCCAGAAATATGTACCCCAGGACTCCAGGAATCTGTTTCTAAGGAACCCGTAACCCAGCACTCCAGGAACCTATACCCCAGCACTCCGGGAATCTGTATCTCAGAAATCTGTAACCCAGGACACCAGGAACATGTATCTCAGGAACCTGTTTCCCAGCACTCGGTGAACCTGTATCCCAACCACCCCCCACCAGAAACCTGTATCCCAGCACCCCAAAAACCTGTATCTCACGAACTTCTATCCCAGTAACCCATCAACCTGTACCCCAGGATTCCAGGAACCTGTATCTCAGGAACCTGCATGCCAGCACCTCAGGGACCTGTATCACAGCACCCCATGAACCTGTATCCCAGCAGTCCAGGAACCTGTACCCCAACACTCCAGGAACCTGTATCCCAGCACCCTAGTAACCTGTGTCCCAGCACCCCGGGAACCTGTATCCCAGCACCCCGGGGACCTTACCCCAGCACCTCAGGAGCCTGTATCCCAGCACCCCAGGAGCCTGCATCCCAGCACCTCAGGAACATGTATCCCAGCACCCCAGAAACCTGTATCCCAGCATCCCAGAAACCTGTATCCCAGCACCCCAGAAACCTGTATCCCAGCATCCCAGAAACCTGTATCCCAGCACCCCAGAAACCTGTATCCCAGCACTCCAGGAACCTGTATCCCAGCACCCCAGGAATCTGTATCTCAGAAATCTGTAACCCAGGACACCAGGAACATGTATCTCAGGAACCTGTATCCCAGCACTCGGTGAACCTGTATCCCAACCACCCCCCACAAGAAACCTGTATCCCAGCACCCCAGGAACCTGTATCTCAGGAACCTCTATCCCAGTAACCCATCAACCTGTGCCCCAGGATTCCAGGAACCTGTGTCTCAGGAACCTTCTATCCCAGTAACCCATCAACCTGTACCCCAGGATTCCAGGAACCTGTATCCCAGCACTCCAGGAATCTGTATCCCAGCACTCCAGGAATCTGTATCTCAGAAATCTGTAACCCAGGACACCAGGAACATGTATCTCAGGAACCTGTATCCCAGCACTCGGTGAACCTGTATCCCAACCACCCCCCACAAGAAACCTGTATCCCAGCACCCCAGGAACCTGTATCTCAGGAACCTCTATCCCAGTAACCCATCAACCTGTGCCCCAGGATTCCAGGAACCTGTGTCTCAGGAACCTTCTATCCCAGTAACCCATCAACCTGTACCCCAGGATTCCAGGAACCTGTATCCCAGCACTCCAGGAATCTGTATCCCAGCACTCCAGGAATCTGTATCTCAGAAATCTGTAACCCAGGACACCAGGAACATGTATCTCAGGAACCTGTATCCCAGCACTCGGTGAACCTGTATCCCAACCACCCCCCACAAGAAACCTGTATCCCAGCACCCCAGGAACCTGTATCTCAGGAACCTCTATCCCAGTAACCCATCAACCTGTGCCCCAGGATTCCAGGAACCTGTGTCTCAGGAACCTTCTATCCCAGTAACCCATCAACCTGTACCCCAGGATTCCAGGAACCTGTATCTCAGGAACCAGTATCCCAGCACTCCAGGCATCTGTATCCCAGCACCTCAGGAACCTGTATCACAGCACCCCATGAATTTGTATCCCAGCAGTCCAGGAACCTGTACCCCAACACTCCAGGAACCTGTACCCCAGCACTCCAGGAAGCTGTATCCCAGGACCCCAGCAACCTTACCCCAGCAGGCCAGGAACCTGTATCCCAGCACCCCAGGAACTTGTATCCCAACACCCCAGGAACCTGTATCCCAGCACACCAAAAACCTGTATCCTAGCACCCCAGGAACCTGTATCCCAGCACTCCAGGAAGCTGTATCTCAGAAATCTGTATCCCAGGACACCAGGAACATGTATCTCAGGAATCTGTATCCCAACCACCCCCCAGCAGAAACCTTTATCCCAGCATCCCAAAAACCTGTATCTCACGAACTTCTATCCCAGCAACCCATCAACCTGTACCCCAGGATTCCAGGAACCTGTATCTTAGGAACCTGTATCCCAGCACTCCAGGCACCTGTATCCCAGCACCCTGGGAACCTGTTTCACAGCACCCCGGGAACCTTACACCAGCACCTCTGGAACCTATATCTCAGGAACCTGTACCCCAGCACCCCAGGAACTTGTATCCCAACACCCCAGGAACCTTAGCCCAGCACCTCAGGAACCTTACCCCAGCACCTCAGGAACCTGTGCCCCAGGACTCCGGGAACCTGCATCTCAGGGACCTGTATCCCAGCATCCCGGGAACCTTACCCCAGCACCCCAGGAACCTGTATCCCGGTACCCCAGGAACCTGTATCCCAGCAGCCCAGGAACCTGTATCCCAGCACCCCAGGAAGCTGTATCCCAGCACTCCAGGAATCTGTATCTCACAAATCTGTAACCCAGGACACCAGGAACCTGTATCCCAGCACTCGGTAAACCTGTATCCCAACCACACCCCCCGCCAGAAACCTGTATCCCAGCATCCCAAAAACCTGTATCTCAGGAAATTCTGTCCCAGCAACCTATCAACCTGTATCCCAGCACTCCAGGCACCTGTATCCCAGCACCTCAGGAACCTGTATCCCAGCACTCCAGGAACCTGTATCCCAGCACCCTGGGAACCTGTATCACAGCACCCCGGGAACCTTACACCAGCACCTCGGGAACCTATATCTCAGGAACCTGTACCCCAGCACCCCAGGAACTTGTATCCCAACACCCCAGGAACCTTACCCCAGTACCTCAGGAACCTTACCCCAGCACCTCAGGAACCTGTGCCCCAGGACTCCGGGAACCTGCATCTCAGGGACTGTATCCCAGCAGCCCAGGAACCTGTATCCCAGCACTCCATTAACCTGTATGCCAGCACCCCAGCAACCTGTATCCCAGCACGCCAGCAACCTGTATCCCAGCAGCCCAGGAATCTGTATTCCAACACCCCAGGAACCTGTATCCCAGCACCCCAGGAACCTGTATCCCAGCAGCCCAGGAACCTGTGTCCCAGCACCCCAGGAACCTGTATCGCAGCACCCCAGAAACCTGTATTCCAGCACCCCAGGAACCTGTATCCCAGCACCCCAGGAACCTGTATCCCAGCACCCCAGGAACCTGTATCCCAGCACCCTGGGATCCTTACCCCAGCACCCCAGGGACCTGTATCCCAGCACCCCAGGAACCTGTATCCCAGCACCTTGGGAACCTTACCCCAGCACCCCAGGAAACTGTATCCCAGCACCCCAGGAACCTGTATCCCAGCACCCCAGGAAGCTGTATCCCAGCAGCCCAGGAACCTGTATCCCAGCATCCCGGGAACCAGTATCCCAGCACCCCAGGGACCTTACCCCAGCACCCTAGGAACCTGTATCCCAGCACCCCAGGAACCTGTATCCCAGCACCCCGGGATCCTTACCCCAGCATCCCAGGAACCTGTGTCCCAGCACCCTGGGAACCTTACCCCAGCACCCCAGGAACCTGTATCCCGGCACCCCAGGAACCTGTATCCCAGCTGCCCAGGAACCTGTATCCCAGCACCCCAGGAAGCTGTATCCCAGCACCCCGGGAACCTTACCCCAGCACCCCAGGAACCTGTATCCCCTCACCCCAGGAACCTGTATCCCAGCACTCCGTGATCCTTACCCCAGCACCCCAGGAACCTGTATCCCAGCACCCCAGGAACCTGCATCCCAGCACCCCAGGAACCTGTATCCCAGCAGCCCAGGAAGCTGTATCCCATCACCCCAGAAACCTGTATCCCAGCACCCCAGGAAGCTGTATCCCATCACCCCAGAAACCTGTATCCCAGCACCCCAGGAACCTGTATCCCAGCAGCCCAGGAACCTTACCCCAGCACCCCAGGAACCTGTATCCCAGCACCCCAGGAACCTACATCCCAGCACCCCAGGAACCTGTATCCCAGCAGCCCAGGAAGCTGTATCCCATCACCCCAGAAACCTGTATCCCAGCACCCCAGGAAGCTGTATCCCATCACCCCAGAAACCTGTATCCCAGCACCCCAGGAACCTGTATCCCAGCAGCCCAGGAACCTGTATCCCATCACCCCAGGAACCTTACCCCAGCACCCCAGGAAGCTATATCCCAGCACCCCGAGAACCTGTATCCCAGAAACCTGTACCTGAGCACCTGAGGGATCCAGGAGAATAAGGTTTTTTTTAAAACAAAGAGAAAATTCTTTACAGGTACTATTTTGCTGAGGTGGGAATATGAATGATTTGCTTGTTGTTTGGTCTCCAGGTCAGGGACGTGGGGGGCGCTGTAGGGGGAGTGCGGCTGAGTTCCTCGTGGGTTCTCTCCTGTGCTCAGGGCAGGCTCGGTGTCTCCGGGATCGTGGGGACAGGGTCAGGGACAGAGAGCCCGGGGGAGAGACATGTCGGGAGCCGAGACCCAGCACCGGCGGCTGCAGAAGGCGGTGGACGGGATGGTGCAGGCACTGGAGCGAGAGCAGATCCGAAAGATGCAGGTCCGGGGGGTGGATTGGAGGGGAGGGGGGATTGGAGGGGGGGAAGGGGAGGGGTAGGGGGGATTGGAGGGGGGGAAGTGGAGGGGGGATTGGAGGGGAGGGGATTGGGGGGATTGGAGGGGAGGGGGGATTGGAGGGGAGGGGGGATTGGAGGGTGGGAGAGGGGAGGGGGGGTTGGAGGGCGGGGTGAGGGGAGTGGGGGATTGGAGGGCGGGGGAGGGGGGTATTGGAGGGCAGGCGAGGGAGGGGGAATTGGTGGGGAGGGGGGATTGGAGGGCGGGGGTGGGGAGGGGGATTGGAGGGCGGGGGTGGGGAGGGGGATTGGAGGGCGGGGGAGAGGAGGGATTGGGGGGCAGGGGAAGGGAGGGGGGATTGGAGGGGAGGGGAGGGCATGGGAGGGGAGGGGAGGGCATGGGAGGGGAGGGGGGGATTGGAGGGCGGGGGAGGGGAGGGGGATTGGAGGGCGGGGGAGGGGATGGGGATTGGAGGGCGGGGGATTGGAGGGAGGGGAGGGAGATTGGAGGGTGGGGGGGGAATTGGGGGGATTGGAGGGCAGGGGAGGGGGGATTGGAGGGCAGGGGAGGGGAGGGGGGATTCGGGGGATTGGTGGGGAGGGGGGGATTTGAGGGCGGGGGGAGGGGAGTGGTGGGTTGGAGGGCGGGGGGAGGGGAGTGGTGGGTTGGAGGGCGGGGGAGGGGAGTGGTGGGTTGGAGGGCGGGGGAGGGGAGGGGGATTGGAGGGCAGGCGAGGGGAGGAGGGATTGGAGGGGAGGGGAGGGGGATTGGAGGGAGGGGAGGGGGAAGAGAGGGGATGGGAGATGGTGGGGGAAGGGATTGGAGGGGGAAGGGATTGGAGGGGGGATGGTGAGAGGGTGGGGGAAGGGATTGGAGGGGGGAGGTGAGAGGGTGGGGGAAGGGATTGGAGAGGGAAGGGATTGGAGGGGGGAGGTGAGAGGGGGTGCGGAAAGGGATTGGAGGAGGGAGGTGAAAGGGTGGGGGAAGGGATTGGAGGGGGAGGTGAGAGGATGGGGGAAGGGATTGGAGGAGGGAGGTGAGAGGATGGGGAAGGGATTGGAGGAGGGAGGTGAAAGGGTGGGGGGAAGGGATTGGAGGGGGAGGTGAGAGGGTGGGGGAAGGGATTGGAGGGGGAGGTGAGAGGGTGGGGGAAGGGATTGGAGGGGGCGGGGAGAGGGTGGGTGTACGGATTGAGGCGGGGAGGAGGGAACGGGGTAGAGGAGGGAGCAGGGTGGGGTTGGGGGTGGGGTTAAGAGTGCGGAAAGGGGAATGGGGGTTTGGGGGGGTGTAGGCTGCACTGGGGAGGATTTGTGGAGGGTGTGTTGAGTTGGAGCAGTGGGTTTGAGAGGGAGTTTTAATGAAGCTAAGCTGAGTACATTGAAGGGGGTGTTTGGGGTCAGGGGGATTGGAGACCATGTTGGGACTGGGAAGAGGTGTGGTGTTCCCTGTCCACCCTCTTCTGGGGGAGAAAGACGTGTTTAAAAACAAAGCTTTTAAGGAGGG